>NW_005841856.1:3204059-3216460 GCF_000455745.1 Alligator sinensis | reverse complement strand
GGGAGAGGGGGAGAAGGACAGTTTAGATGCACAACTCATTAAAGTCAGGATAAAATCCACCCAGTTTGAACATTTGCCCATCAAATTCATTTTTTAGAATATTTTTCATCGTTTCGTCCTATATCAATATAATACAAACTTTTAAAAAAAGTGATATGCAAGATAGACAACAGTAATGAGTTTAAAAACAAGCATTTCCACTTGGGATAATGCCTAACGCCTTGACTGCTTCCACCAGGGAGAGAGAGCAATTGTCTAAATGCCTTCCTAATAAATTAATATCCAGTCTGTACATTGCACTGCTATTATCTAGCTCTACTAAACTCTTAGCACAATAAACATTTTCCCTTGTGTTATTTGAATGCTGGTACTGGAATGCATGCACATGCATAATCTATATTCAGACACTCCACTGGTATTTTGCCCTTACCTAATAATTGTGTTTGAGAACATAGCAAAATCTGGATTTATACTCCTTCCATATTATATTACATTTCTAATCCTCCATATTTCCTTCTATGCAATGTGAATTATTTTTTTTCCATCACCCCCTGTTAAAGGAAAAAAGGAAAAAGTACACTGTTAAATAATTAACGATAGGCGTGTAATAGAATGAAGTCATAGCTAAGGGTCTGTCAGCCCAGGCAAGCTTGAGACATTACTATGACAAATTTTCCTTTAACAGGGTTGAAATTTAAAAAGCAAGCTGTCCGTAAACACTGTGCAGGCTGGAAACAGTCGCACATAGGCCACATCCTATGCTAAAAGGTTCTTTTTTGTTAAGATTTCAGAAACCTTTAAGATGCTTAAATTTTCTTCTTTAGGAGAGATCCCTCTTAGACCACAAATAGCTGCAGGAGCAGATTAAAGAATGAATTGATTGAAAATCACAGTTTGTTTCCTAGCCACCTCAACCTAAGAGGGGTATAATTCAGTGGTGCCCAACCTTCCAGTCCCAAGGGCTGGATGAGGGGTGCGAGGTCAGTTCCTGGACAGGATCTTGCCTGATTTACCAGGCCTGGTCAAGTGTGCAGGGCCCTGGCCCCATACACCAACTCAGGCCCTATGCCAGCACACAAAGCCATGTAATCTGGCCTACAGGACTGGGTTGAAAATATGGTGGTGGAAGAGCAGTGGCAGTGTTAATTGCCACTGCTCCCTGGTTACTAAATTTCCAGATCCACAGGGAGCCCCACAAGTCAGGTGACATAGTTCCATGTGCTGGATCTAGCTTGTGGCCTAGAGGTTGAGTACCACTGATGTAATTAATAGATTTTAAAGTAAGAAAGAACAATTGCATCATTTAGTCCAGTGGGGGCCAATCTTATTTGGCAGGTGTGCCATGAGCTAAATTAGGGTTACAATATTTCCAGTATCAAAAAAGAGGACACCTGTGGGGGGCAGAGGGAAAGGGGGGAAGGGGTATATGATGGTGGGAGGGGCAGTGATATGCCCATGCCCCGCCTCTGCCTCTCACTCCTAACCCCCAGCCTGCCCAGCCTTGCTGCTGACTCTCACTCCTGACCCACTGTAACCTGCCTCCCCAGCCCTGCCAGTTCCCCTCACTCCTGACCCAAATACCCCTACCCCCACAGTCCTTCCAGCACCCCTGACTCCCATCCTGCAGCCCCTGGCCCTCCAGCCCTGCCAGTGCCCCTCACTTCCAACCCTCAGCCCCTTGCCCTCCTCCTCCCCAGCCCTGATGCCCATGCAGTTCACACGTGCATGCACACAAACTCTCTCTGTCTCTCTTACTTGGGAGCAGCTGCCAGGGCCCACACACAGAGCATATGATCCCCTGACAGCCAATCACCTTGCCCTGCTGCCTCCAGCCCCAAGCAGCCAAACTGGAAGTGCCCAGGAAAAGCCAGAGGCAGAGCAAAAACTTGGACATTTGCTTGGATTTTAAAACCCGCCTGACCAGGAGGACAGGGGGCCAAAAAAGAAGACATGTCCAGGAAAACCTGCACATATGGTAACCCTAGCTAAACCCTGCACCCTCCTAAAGTGCCACTATAATCCCATTCCCTTCCCTGAGCTGCTGCCTTGCTTTCTGCTCCCTGCGCTGTGTTCTCTGCCCAATCTACTGCCATTCTCCCTGCTCCCTCCACATTATGCTGTGCCACATACAGAGACTACCCATGCCACTTGCGGCACACATGATATGGGTCGGTCGCCCCTGATCTAGTCCAATACCTTATGCAACCCGGGCCACAAGATTCATCATATAATGAGCCCAATACTTTTTAAATAGCAAAAATACAGCTTCCTAGAATGGCATCCAGTTCTATGAGTTCACTATTGGCTGCTGCCACCTGGCCCAAAATACATGCTGATGAGCAATGGTAGCAGTTCGCAAACTATGCCCCACTAAATACCCTTTATGGTTCTTGCACCATAAGTACTACCTTGCTTTAAAGGTAGTGCTGCTCCAAAATGCATGCAAATACTCAAACCCTATCTCTGAATAAAATGTCTTTTGTCAGACTTTGTCTGTGGAAGCAAAACCGGTATCTATGGGCAAGATTTGTAAGGAAATAGGGTGGCATCAGTAGAAAAAATGCAGTCATGATCAAAGCCTTTATTCAACGGAGTTAAATCCTTTGGCATGACAGATTCTTAGCCCTTACCTACCACCTGTTCAGAAAGACATACTTGTTATTCCACCCATTTGTTCTCGATGTGAAAGGATATTTTAAAAAGGAAATATTAGGGGCTTATTCTGAGAGGTGTAAAATGCCTTTTTTGCAAGGTCATTAGGAGTTATTGGTACTTGACGCCTCATAGGGAGCCTCCTCCAGAGCCCGCACTCTAAAGACTCCTGTCGGCTTCAGTGACCTTTGGATCAGGCCTAGCTAATAATTAATGTTACCTTCCATGAAAAAGACTGAGGGTTACCAGGCGAGAAGCAGTCAGCATAGAAACCAAAGCTCACTGGCTTCAAGGGGATTATTTGCTTTCACTCACAGACAGGTCAAAGAAATTTTGCAGTTCTAACAACAATGCACTCACATATCCAGTTCATTAAACGTGGTCCTTTTATAATCAATGTACCTCAAATTAGATATGATTTCCAGCATCCAATATACATTGTAAGATGTTTGTGTTTGGAATTTTTGAATTTGAGCAGTCTAGAAAGCAGACTTTGATAAGTTTTTAATTAAACTGATAGTATCTCTTTAAAAGCTAAAATACCTACAATAAAAAAAGGACACAAGTAATAATAGACAGATTTTATAAGGCTTAGCAGGCAAGCTATCATACTTTTCCTTCTTAAGCACATTGCTTGCTTTGTGAAAGAGTCAGGCTGCTTTTGTAAAGATGTGTATTCTGTATCTGATTGCTTCTGTGAAGAACATTTAAAGAAGGTTAGTCACCTCTGGCTCTAAGAAGTATTGTGTGTTAAAAGTTCCACGATACGCTGCTGTTCTGTATTTCAAAATGGGAGGGCTGTAAACCTTTCCTACTGCATTAAACAGGCCTCCATCTCATTCTCTCTCTCTGAAATTGGGCTTTGCCCGTGTGCACCGGTTTCTAGATTATCAAATGACGTCTCTATTCAATTATGCTGTAATTACAAAGTAACTACCATCATTCATAAAATATTAACCAGTACCCTGAAGAAGGTTACATTTTCAAAGATTTGTTCTGCTTGCAGAAAAATATGAGGTTAGGGACTGAAGTTGCACCCACAGACTTGTTCTTGTGTTAAAGTAGGTAGCAAACAAAGGAGGTTTTTCAAACATGCAAAAAGGAGCTAGTGGGAACTGAGCACCTTTCAGTGGAAGCTGCACAATTGATTTCCTGTTAAACCTTTGAAAGCATCAAGAGACATGACGCTATCACTGCAAAGATTTGTCTCTGCATACAAACATAAGCCCCTACTTTGTAATGCCTTGGATGTTCACAGATTGTTTGACCTACATGGGGCAACATGGAAGTCTTTGATGCTCTTCTTGGCTATAAGGGGTCTGCCCTTGTCGCAGAGCACTTAGGTGCCTTACTCCTAGGAGGGAAAGACTGCTGGAGAAGGGGCCTTAGCAGAGTGTGAATGAGAAGCCCAGCTGTTGGTTGCCAGGGCAACCAAGCTAACAAGCAATCACACCTGTCAGCGGTCAGCTGACTGTAAGGGGCAGGGCCTGGATCCCTTATAAAACCTAGGAGCTAAAGCCAGAGGCAGTTCCCTACCAGCAGCTAAGGAGCTCTCTGCCATTGAAGAGAGCCTGATGCAGGAGCAGCATCTTATTGTGCTGTGAGATAAAGAATTCCTGGTAGGCTTGAACGTTGTTATGGCCGAGTGGCTTCAGTTTATGTTATAGCCAAGGGGCTTGTGTTTGTGTTGCTGTTTGTAACCGGTGGTTTGGGTGAGGCTACTAGGGGTTGGAGGAGGCCTCATAGGGGACCCGCAACAGTGTGGGGACCCCAGCACCAGCAAGGGTGCAGCAATCAGGGTGCACAGACCCTATCCCCAGAGAGAGGCAGTTGAGAAGCCCCAGAGAAGGGGGCATTGCTGAGAAGCCCCAGTGTGGGGGTGGTGAGCCCCAGGAAGGGGGCAGCATTTGAGGAGGCCCCGGAGCGAGGGCGGCATTATTGTGAGGAGGCCCTAGAAAAAAGGGGAAGTGAAGAGCCCCAGGAGAAGGGGGCTGCACTTGAGAAGCCCCAGGAAAGGGGGCAGCATTGTGGAGAAGTGCCAGAGAGAAGGTGCAGAGAGAGACAGGGCCGCGGAGAGCCCACGTGCCAGAGATAGGGTGTAGACCCAGACCGAACAACATCTATTCCAGCTGCGAGGCTTGGAGCGTGGTAAAGGGGTGGTTGGAGCCATGCATAGCCCACAAGGCTAGGGTGCCGGTGCAGCACCCATTGCAGAACGGGACCCACGAGGGGTCCAGGAAACCACGGGGTCTGAGCGTTCATCAAGACGTGACTGAGAGGGCATAAAAGGCAGCCTCCCTTTTATATATTGTGTCATCAAAGACGTGGTGGGCGAGAATTTGAGGGTGCCCTTGGGCCAACTTGGCACGGGAAGGGGGCCTTGAGATCACGGCCCTCCTGCAGGACCCCGCCGTGACAGCCCTAATAGATGTAATACGAGAATTGGAGCCTCAAAACCAGATGAAAGGTACCTGAAAATTCAGAAATAGGTACTCCAATTATAAGTCTTTGGCTCATGTAAATCAACACAGCTCTTTTGAAGTCCTTGAGCCTATGCCAGCCAACCTTGGCTCAGCACCTATCTGTTCCTTCATATAAAGCAGTCTTCCATTTCAACTCCAAACATGATCCTCTGTTGCTTGTCCTGAACAATGAAAAGCCCTAATATGAACACCACAAAAGAAGTTCCTGCCCAGAAGAGCTTCCCATCTTTCCACTCTTCTGTGAAATTTGAAACATCATAACCTAAGGAAATATGCTTCTACATCCTGCTTGCCTCCAGACAACTTGGAGTTAAAAAGACTTTTTCTCTTGTGCCTAACCTGGACAAAATGAATTATTCCAAACAGGAGAATTTACCAAACCTTCAGCTTTCCTGTGAAATATAAATTTTCATTTCTACCTAGGAAACCTTTCACAATCTCCTCTCTCTCCTATGCCTGATGAAGGGTGAGTATGCCCAAAAGCTTGCAAATAAATAAAATAATTTGCTTGCAAATATCTAGGTGGTTGAATAAAAGATATCACCTCTTCCACAAGTTTTGATTCCTCTTGCCTCTAGACCAATACAGCTACAACCTTGATACCTAATATCAACATGAATTCTATGGGTGGACAAAGTGCATAATCTGCTAGAGAGCACTATGATTTACTATAGAGTAAAAAAGGGAGATTATGCCATATTTTTTCCTTGGTTACATGAAATATGCAAAGGATCAATGGCAGAAGAAGCCCTCTCAATGTTGTTTAATCTTTATTTACCACTCATCAAGCGTGGGTCCAACCTCACAGTTCTGCACATCCAACACAACGGGAATTTGATGCATGGAAGGGACACAAAATATTGCTTACTATGTCACTAGATAGCAAATCACTATTGATTTTGTATGTTCACTTGGATTTCTATTTTTATGACAGTTTTCCACTAGCTTAACATATCAAAGGAAGTACTCTTTGACTAAACAACTGAATGCTTGATTTTTATAAGTAATTGCAAAGAAAAGAAAGCCATTTGTTTTCAGCCCTGTCATTTCTTATCTTAATGAGCCCTAAATTGATAGATTAAGCAACCTAAAAGTATGAGTAGGAGCTGGTTCCAAAGATATTTCACCATGTATAGAGTTTTATTAAAAAAAAATCTTTACAAAGCATAAATGTATTCATCGTGACCTCCAGTTTGAGGACTAACCTGAGCCTTTTTTTTTACAAGAAGCAAAGAGACCATATGAATTCAAAACATTTAAACAATTGTATAACGGATAGTTCAGTGAATAACAATGATTTTATCTTTAATTACTCTGTGGCTCTCCCATAGAGGTTGTACTCTATGGCTAGGAAGTAGAACTGACTGAAAAATGAGAATTCCATTTCACAAACAAATTTTAAAGGCCTTTCTCTTTGGTTTTGTTCCACAGTGGAATGAAAAGTAGACCTTGGGATACCTTTTTGTGGGGAAAAATACCGCACAAAATAGGCAAACAGCTCAATAGGCCAAGCTAGGACAGTCATCTCTCTCTGATTCAGGGAAAGGATTTAAATCTAGGGCTCATACATCCTAGGGAAGCTGATCAGTGAGCTCTTGGTAGGTAGGGAGGTGTTTCACTAGATTCCATCTTGAACCTGAGCAAATTGTGTTGGAGCTAATACTTTTTGGAGCAAGGCTTCAGTTTGAGTTTTGTGCATCTGTTAAAATGTTTTGTGACATTTTAAAATTCTATGTTCATATGCAGGCTAATATTTCACACTGATTTCAAGAACACAATACCTGTGACATGCCTGCTTTCCAATCTGGGCCCATTTGGAGGGTCACTAGCCAACTTGATCTTTTAATATTTCAGGCTATAGCAGTACTTAAAATAACCATCGTGCAAGACCAGAGAACACTGATTATTGAACACGGTGGACACCTGTAAGTTCTAGGAAGAAACAAAGTATCATTGGATATTAGAGGTGTGCAAAGCAGGCCTTATTCGATTTGGATTTGACCCAAGTTAGGGACAGTGATTTGATTTGTTGATTCAGATGACTGTCCCTGATTCAATTCAGCTGAATCTGAAGATTCGATGCTGATTCAAAGAATCAGTGACTCAGACATAGATACAGCTTTAAATGTTTTTTCTACATGCCTCAAGGTACCATCGCGGCTTGTCAACACTGAGATGCTGGGGTGCATGGAGCGTCCCACAGGAGTGCGTGCTCAGCGGCGAACCTGAAAGTGGACTGGAAGTATTTCTGGTCCACTTCTGGATCTGCCAGGGAGCATGCAGGGGGCCCCCCTGGCTTGGCGATCAGCTGCACGGGGACCCGGGTACCCCCCTCCCAGACCCAGGAGGCACCAGTCACCAGCCCAGGAGGGCCCCCAGCACACTCCTAGATGGGCCTAGAAATGGGCCAAAAGTGCCGGTCCACTTCCGGGTCTGCTGCCGAGCATGCTGGGGAACGCTTCATGCTTCTGTGGGATGCTCCGTGAGCCCCAGCACTCCATTGTTCATGAGCTGCCTGGTACCTAGATGCACGAAAATAAAACATTTAAAACTGTGTTTATGTCCAAATTGCTGAAACTCTCCAAATCTCTCCAAGGGTTCCAATTTGATTCGGAGAGAATAAAGGGTCCTCTGATTCGATTCAGATTCGGCCACCAAATTGAATTGGGAACGGAAGTGTCGCACAGCCCTATCAGATACCATACAGGAGAGAGAACTGCTACTAAACACTAAAATTGTGAACAACTGATGTACCCTAGCCAAACTCCTAAGTTTATTGAAACTTTGGACTAATAACTGTGCTGCTTCTGGGATGCCAGTCCTTTTACAGAGTCCCACAGTTAAATTGGCAGGCACCTCTTTCAGACTGTAGAGCTTGAAGTTCCTGTTGCCTCTGCCCCTTTTCTCTAGCTGGCCCCTTGCTACCTAGGCCCACTGCACCAGGCCAGACTCCTGGGTCCCAGCTGTGTCAATTCAATTTCTTGGGGCCTTCCCTCTTGCTCTGGGTCCTTCGCTCCAGAGTTTGCCCCTCATGGGTTATAGGTCCTTGACCCTTGCTTCACCTCTCAGAGGTCTCTCTGCCCCTCTTGGGCTATTGGCCCCGTGAGCCCAGTCTTAGCCCCACTATGGGCTGTGGGGTCTCTACCCATCTCTGTCACTCATGGGCTTTATGCCCTGGCCCTGATTCTTGCTCCTCTAAAGCAATGCTGGGCTCCCTGCCCCCTGACTCAGTCCTGCTGGGGTTCTGGTCCTTCTGGTTTGGTCAGTGCCTTGAGCCTGACCCCTGGCATGGCTCAAGCCAGTCACATGTCCCTCACACACTAATGGGACCTCCAAACCACCCCTATAGTCCCTTCCACAAACCACCAGTGTAAATCACAACACAGTGCAAAAGCTACAACAGAAAACTATCCCTACATTGGGTCCCCAGATAACCATCGGCTCCCTGGCTGAACCACCATGCTGGGCCCTACTTCCCTGTAAGCTGCAAACATCTAGTTCACAGGTCTCAGGGTAGATCCCATCAGCCAGGCAGTCCCCTTTTAGCCTTCCTGCTCTGGAGCTCCTTCCTCTGCAGCTTGCAGGGCCAGACTACTACCCGGACTCAGGCCCTGGCTTATATTTCACTGAAGCCTGCCCACTTCCAATCAGGTGGCTTGCTAGCCCTGGCCAAACTGCCTCTGTCCCCTTCTGTCCCCCCTTTGTCCCCCTGTACAAGTGTTACTGCCTTGACTTCTATCACAGTGGCTGTATTTATTCAATAGACTATGTCCTATCATACTATTGCTGGTGACCTAGCATAGCAATAGGCACTTGGGCTGCCTATTCCCTTGCAGTTAAGGCTGATTGAACACTATTCACTGCTGTTTTCCCACTTAAGGTAACAGGAGCTGCAACCGCCCTGTTACAGTCTCCCATTAACTCTTAGCTAAGAATGGAAGGGTTCAGATAAGATTCTGCATGCTGCTTTTAAGATGTAAAAGTAGATGTATGGTATCACCGTAGGATGTACAAGTGAGCAGATGACAAAATATTGCTCTTAGAGTCTTAAGGAACACAAGGATTAAACACTGGTTTGGAAAACATGAGAATCAACCTGTGCTTTTATTCACCATTTAAATCAACTTCTTTACTGCAGTTAAGCCAACTTTCTGATAACTTTTTTTATTTACTGTCAATTTGTTTCCCCACCTCTACAGCTCCAATTCTAGGAGCAAGCTATAATGCCTGATCTAGAGTCCACACATATCTAAAAGGGGGATTTCTCTCTCCATTTCAATGGGCATTAAATGAAAACCACAGTAGTATTACTGGCTCAGCCAAAAAAGCTGCATTACCTGCTTTTTGGTGAGATGACCAATGAAATTTTCTAGACTTAAGAGATCTGGAATTTTAGGACAAGTAGCATAAAACTAATGCTTCTGTTCTAGGAGATAAAGTCAACAAGAAAGACACTGTTATCAGTACAATCAACATACTAAAGGTAAAACTAGAACAGGTACTTCTTACATTTAAAAAGATATTTCTGAATAAGTATTAAACGTTAGAGCCACCAATGACCACCACCACAATATAGGCTGAGCCCAATAGTAGCTATCCATCCGACAGGCCAGTCCATAATTATGGTTGATAGTTCTTCAGATACTACTGGGAGAAAGAAATAGAAATATAATAGGTGTCTAGAATCTAGCTCTTTATGAAAGGAGTAGGTGTGCATACAGGCATACTTTGCCTTACTTAAATAATTAAAACAAAAAAAAAATCCTGTTTTCCAGGATAAAAGTTCCTTCCGATTCTCACCATCAGTTTTGAACCAGCTCAGAACAAGCCTGATTTATAGTTCCCAATTTCCAAGGCCGTACCAAGTGATAGAGATTGTTACTTATATTATTTTCAGAAACCAGCATGCACATTCTAGCACTTGCATAAAAAATCACAAGCAAGCAA
This sequence comes from Alligator sinensis, assembly GCF_000455745.1. Lineage (NCBI taxonomy): Eukaryota > Metazoa > Chordata > Crocodylia > Alligatoridae > Alligator > Alligator sinensis. The sequence goes on along the minus strand of NW_005841856.1, from coordinate 3,206,378 downwards.
ATTAAAGCAATGTAAAAGAAGAGCACTTAAGCAAATTCTCCATCCCTGACAGCATGAACAGCCAGTTCCCCACCCTTCACAGCACAATATGTTTGTCCCATTATGAGATGTAATAAAACTGGTACACAGGGAGCAAATGGCAAGCTACTCAGCAAGCATGTCAACACTTGTGTAACACATTTGGTTTTGGATATTTTCAAATCTGTACATGTAGCACGTTGATGTGGCTTCGCTAGACTGGAAAGAAATGACACATAGTGAGTGGTCAACGCATGAAGTGAGAGTTTTCCTCAAAATTCAGGCACTTCAGGGGTTCTTCCACATTCATTATCAGAGCAATCAAAGACCAAACCATCCATAGGAGAATTGTACCCAGTTGTGGCAGGACTGCTGGAATAGCCTTTCCCATTTATTATTGACAAGTCCAGACCTGAACATGCCATGAATTTAAGATTTCTCACCATTCACCAACACCACTGCCAGTCTCAATTTGCCACCCGGTTCCCAGCAATTTAACCAATACTTTATTTATAGTCATGACATTTTGGAAAGACTAACTGCCACATTTATCATTTAAAATATTTTTTGCTACCTGAATAGCAAATGAAGTCAGGATGTACAACTCACCTGGACAGTTAAGAACTGACTGATCACTGACCTCACACAGTAGGGGCCCTTAAATTCATTCTGAGCTCCAGATAAGTTAATGAAGCCATAAGGAGGGTACAGGCTACCAGCAATGTTGACCTTATTATAGGGCTGGGGCCTTTACTGTATAGGCTGACATTGCAGTAAAAGTGAGAATATTTAGAAAAATGTTTCAAACATTTTTCTAAAAATTCAGAAGTTTGGGGCTGTGGTTTTCTTTTTCCTTTTAGTTAGCCTGCTTTTTCCATTAGCAATGGTTTATTGCTTGCACAAATGTTTAGGGAAGAACCATTATCTGGCTTCACACTCAATGTGTTTGGTTCCCCTTCAAGGGGACGAGTGTGTATGGAGTGACTAGGGAGTGCGGGGATGCTTGCAAGGAGACAGGGGACACAGAGACTGTGGGGGGGAAAAAGTGTGGGAATCACCAGTGTGCTCAAACTAAATAAGTAAAACATCATCAAGAACACTACTATGTACAAAAAGGCAATGTCAGAAGGGGTGTCTGTGATGTGCAAAAGGTCCTGTATTAAGTGTCAATCCATTTCCTTGAACTACAGTCACCTCACAGCAATGTGAATACTGGAAAGACTTGTCTGAGCTTGGGCACCAAAGTGCTGATTCCTGCAGCTTTTCAAGTCACTGAGAACAAGAAAAAGAGAAGGGCATGACTTGGCTGGAGAAAGATCTGCAGCATCTAACCTGTAGGCTATGACACATGGCTTTTTAGGCAAGTAAAAGTGGGTGTGTTTTATTTTCTCCCCATTAGGTGACAAAAGCATCTTACACAAGGATGAGATTTCTCAGGCAATTTCTTGATACTGATGGATGCCAAAGGTAGATGGGAGCTAGACATACTTCTTAGCTTCCTAGAAACATTGCCACCATGAAATTATGGTCAGACACCTCCTATGGATTTTAATCATCCAATACCCTTTTAAAAATCCATCTGTACAACCTTTCGCCAACCCACCTTCCCTCAACTGGTAGTGTTACCTACAGCTACTAACAGATACTCAGGCCATGTAGAGAATGATCATAATTAAGGTGGTTATGCACATGCAATCTCCAAGTGAAGTGCCCGTGTCCAGATAAGTATTGAGCATACATTTATTACTTCTTTTTTTTTTCATTTCCTTCCATTTATAAGCTTTATCTTAAAACCAAACCCCCAAAGTTAAACACTACAGCTGTGTGAAGCTTCAGGTGCTGTTGCAATTCAGAGGAGGTTCAGCCTGATTCAGTGGCTGAATCTCTGAAACCGAATTGAATCAGGGGACGAATTAAAAGGTCTGAATCAATTCAAAGTTCTCCAAATTCATACAGAAAAGACTCGGAGAGCTTCAGTGATTCGGGCAGTCCATACCTGCTGTAGTGGGGACTGCCCAACTGCAGCAGGGACTAGACCCGGGCTGCAGGGGGGACTGGACCCAGACTCCAAGCTGTTAAGTAGGAGGCGGGGGAAGGGAGGCTGGAGGAGCATGGAGGGGAGCATGGGGGGGGACCCCCGCCCACTCCCCCAACCCCCCCATGGCTGCCCCATCCACCTGCCCCAGCTCCCAGCCCTTTAACAACCTCCCCCCACTGAACTACCAGCTGCTGTAGTGGCCTCGGGGCTTCTGGGGGCTCGTGCACAGCCCCCCATGCAGCATGGGGCAGTAGGGGACAGCA
>NW_005841856.1:3193119-3204017 GCF_000455745.1 Alligator sinensis | reverse complement strand
TGTGTAGGCTTTTTTGTTTGTTTGTTTGTTTTAAAGGGCCGGGAGCTGGCCTGAGCAGGGCAGCCATGGGGGGCTGGGAGAGTGGCTGGGGGTTGGCGGGGGCTTTTTGCAGAGCCCCCCAATGTGGCATGGGGCAGTGGGGATCACCTCCTGCCCAGCAGCAGCTGGTGAGTGGGGGCTTTTTTTTTTTCTTCAAAGAGCTGGGAGCTGGGGCAGACAGGGCAGCCATTGAGAGCGGGTGGGGGTGGGCCCTGTGTGATTCGGAGATTTGGTTGGTTCGGCAGCAGCCGAATCTCTGAATCAGATTCAGCCGAATCAATTCAGGACAGCGATTTGAATCACCGAATTGAAGCACTGTCTCCCTATTCAGCTGAATCTGAATCCAAAGCAAATACTAGCCGCTTTGCATAGGCCTATTAAAGACCAAAAGCATTGTACTACATTCTGTTTCCACCACCTTTGTCCTCTAACTATACAAAGCAGTGGTCAGCAATCTTTAATAAGCTGTGGGCCAGGAAAACCTGATTTCAGTTTAACCTGATTCCAGGGATTTGGTGGCACGTCAACAATGGGGGCAGAGAAAAAGGGTTCCCTGCACTTGAACCAAGGTTAGACAGATAGAAGCTGCAGCCTCTTGTCACAGCTTCCCCCCTGCCACTGCATGTGAGCTCAACTTCCAATCAGTGAGAGGCTGGGGAGCTGCAAACTGTGTCCACATGTGGCTTGGACAGACATTCAGTTTCTCCAGGGAGAGTCCCATCTCTCTCTAGAGAAACCACAAGTGTACAGAAGTGCCTAATTTTTCTTTCAGAGAACAAGTGGCCACTTGGGGAGAAAAATAACTTGGGAACAACTTGAGAGAAGTACCTCCCCAGAGAATCTCTCTCAGGAGGCAGAACATCTGTACAAGCAGCAAACACAAGAGACCTCCGAAATCCCAATGTGCTCTGCTGGTTCTCCTCTTTTCCCTCCCACAGAAGGAGGGACAATGTCCATGAGTCCAGGCCACGTAGGGAACATGCCCCCCAAGTGCTTCCTACTGGAAAAGCCCAGCACTGAAGCAGTTAGGAGTGTTTTCTGCTCCTGGCTTGTTCCCTCCCTGAATCACATTGTAGCACTTGGGTGCAGGGAAGCACAAGTTTAGCTGGGCACAAACACAGCAAGAGGGAAGGAAAGCTGGAGAGCTCTTCTGTGCACAGCACAGATCCCAACCTCCACCTTCCCTGACCCTAATGACTCCTGCCTACATTCAGTTTTAAAAAAAAATGCCTGCAAAGCTCCCTGCTTGGCTGCTTGCTCTAGGGCATCCTAGCTGCCCACATTGTAGGCTCTTTGCTTCTTTGTTTGAGCTTTTGTACAGGTCAGTTTTTTTTTTTCTGTGGGAAACACACCTGAGAGAGTAGAATCATAGAAAGTTAGGGTTGGAAGGGACCTCAGGAGGTCACATCTAGTTCAGGCCCCTGCTCAAAGCAGGATCATCCCCTACTAGATCATCCCAGCTGAAGCTTTGTCTAGCCAGGTCTTGAAAATCTCCAAGGATGGACCTTCTATCACCTCTCTGGGTAACGTGTTCCCGTGTTTTACTACGCTCCTATTGAGAAAATTCTTCCTAATATTTAACCTAAACCTCCATTGCTGCAGCTTGAGACTGTTGCTCCTTGTTCTGTCATCTGCCACCACTGAGAACCATTCAGCTCCAGACTCTTTCAGGTAGTTGAAGGCTGCTATTAAATCCCCTCTCAGTCTTCTCTAGACTAAATAAGCCCAGTTCCCTCATTCTTTCCTCATAAGTCATGTCCCCCAGCCCCCTCACCATTTTTGCTGCTCTCTGCTGTACTCTCTCTGATACATCCAAATCCTTTCTGTAGTCAGGGGGGCCAAAACTGACCACAGGACTCCAGATGTGGCCTCACCAGTGCTGAATAGAGGGGAATAATCACTTCCCTTGACCTACTGGCAACACATCTACCAATGCAGCCTAGCATACCATTAGCCTTCTTGGCAACAAGGGCACACTACTGACTCAAATTCAGCTTATTGTCCACTGTAACCCCCAGGTCCTTTTCTTCAGAGTTGCTGCCCACCCAGTCACCCCCAGCCTGTACTGGTGCATGGGATTGTCCATCCTAAGTGCAGGACTTCGCATGTGTCCTTATTGAACCCCATGAGATTCCTTTTGGCCCAATCCTCCAATTTTTCGAGGTCACCCTGAATCAACTACTCCCCCCAGTTTGGTGTCATCTTCAGACTTGCTGAGTGTGCACTCCATGCCATCTTCCAAGTCATTGATGAAGACATTGAGCAAAACCAGCCCCAGAATCAACCCCTGGGGCACTCCACTTGATACTGGCTGCCAACTAGACATCAAGCCATTGATTACTACTCTCTGAGCCCGATGCTTGAGCCAGTTTTCTATCCACCTTACAGTCCGTTCATCCAGCCCATACTTCCAGTAGTCCTGAGTGATTTGATTGCATGTATCTAGCCCATGCTGCCAGTGCTAGTCTCCACTGCTCCCTCTCCCCCACCTCCCAGCTGCAGCATGGGCACAGAAGCTGCACTGCCATGGCACAGCTCCTCCTCCTAGAATGAGACAGGGTTGGGCAGCAAGAAGCTGTGAGGGGAGGGTGGAGAGAAACAGTAGTGCAGGGGATGATGGGAGGCTGTGGGGGGCTAGTGGGTGCAGGCACAGCTGAAAGCTGCTTAGCCTTGGCACAGCTCCTTGCTGGCTGGCCATGGAAGGAAACATTTTGGCCTCAAACAGCTTCCAGCTGCACCCTTGCTACTGCCAATTCTCCAGGCACTCTGTCCCCTTGCTTGTAGCATAGGATGCAGCTTCCAGCTCATGGGGAGATGCACCAGGGATACCCACAGTAATGCTGTGGGAGGCAGAGAGGTTGGGAAGCAGAGAGAAAGAGAGAATCAGAAGAAGCATAGGTGTAGTTGCAGCTCCGTGGCCCTGGCACAGCCCTCACCAGCTGGAAGATGAGCCTGCATGCAGCCAGGGAGTGGGGGGCACTGGGAGAAGCAGTGGCAGCTGGGACATAAGCAAACCCCTCCAGTTCCACTGGGCAGATCCCATAGCTCAGTGGCTTGTGGACTATACTTTGCTGACCCCTGTTATAGTCATTTACTTATTAGAATAAAAAAAAATCTTTAATCATAATCTACATAGATTCATAGATGTTAGGGTAGGAAGGGACCTCAATAGATCATCTAGTCCGACCCCCTGCATAAGCAGGAAAGAGTGCTGGGTCTAGATGACCCCAGCTAGATATTCATCTAACCTCCTCTTGAAGACCCCCAGGGTAGGGGAGAGCACCACCTCCCTTGGGAGCCTATTCCAGACCTTGGCCACTCTAACTGTGAAGAAGTTCTTCCTAATGTCCAATCTAAATCTGCTCTCTGCTAGCTTGTGGCCATTATTTCTTGTAACCCCCGTGGGCGCCTTGGTGAATAAATACTCACCAATTCCCTTCTGTGCCCCCGTGATGAACTTATAGGCAGCCACAAGGTCGCCTCTCAACCTTCTCTTGCGGAGGCTGAATAGATCCAGTTTCTCTAGTCTCTCCTCATAGGGCTTGGTCTGTAGGCCCTTAACCATACGAGTGGCCCTTCTCTGAACCCTCTCCAGGTTATCCACATCCCTCTTGAAGTGCGGCGCCCAGAATTGCACGCAGTACTCCAACTGTGGTCTGATCACCTCCTTGGACCTCCATGTACAAGCATTTTTTTTTTCTTTTCTGCCAGCTATTAGGATCAATGCATAAAAAACAACAAAGTACCAAAACTGTACTGAGTTTTCTTGACAGGACTCCACACACAGCTTTTTATTTTTCTCACTTCAATTTGCCGACCCTTAATAGAATTGCCAGGGATTAAAATCAAAACTGTTCAGCCCAATGTGATTCTAAATATCGGTGTGTGAAATAATGCTTAAATAAAAGTATATCCACTACATGAAGAGCGAGATCTTTTATTTCTTATGTCAACAACACACATTTTGTTGAAAACCACATTGAATAATTTCTTTTCACTGATCCCTCAAAGGGGTTTTCGCAGATGCGTATTAAGTGTGAAAAAATAGCAACAATTTAATTCTTATGGATCTTTAAAGTAAGCAATGATGATGATTACAGCGAGTGAAATTGTAGCAGCTATTTTTCTTCCTTAGCATTTGTTGTTTACTGTTGGCTTTAAAAGCAATGAGAAGAAAAACGTAAAAAATCAACAAGGACTTCAATTGACAAGCCTAATATAGATACATAAGTCAAAGTAACAGGTCATGTGACATCTTCTCTGATTCCTTAGGTAGGTCTATTGGCCAGCAAACAGCACTGCTGAAGGGCATGCATTTTTCATTTGTTTTGCCAATATTTTGTCCAAATAATGTGTTTATAACATTCAGGATTACTGTACTATTCATTTGTATCCTGGGCTGAGCTGCACTACTATTCAAGTCACCTTAACAAAACAGCAGCAGCATTACCAAGGAAGGCATTTGATATTTTCAGCTGTTTATTTCTAAGGTTTAGTGCATTCATCTTAATGTCTAATACATTATCACTTCTGTCCAGTTGTTTTGAAGAAATGACAATAGACTCGTATGTTTGGGGTGTTTTTCAAAGTTGTTACTTTTCAGTGAATTGGGATCAGGAAAATGGCACCCCATCTTAAAAGATGGATCTGTGTAATAACATTGTGTGTTAACAACTGCATTTTAAGCAATGGAGACATTTCAAGTTCAAATGTGATTTTTAGGCCCTCTTTTGAAAAAAGGCTGATGTATAAATTATGCTATCCTGATTTTCGAATTTGGAGGCACATGGAATCGCTTAAATGAAATCTCTTCTCATATTTCCCCTTGCTCTGGATAATTTAATATGCGGTTGACCTTCATGATGTAGATGTTTAATAATACATCCACGTCATGCTGGAGTAGCTGTACTGGTCAACAGATCCCCAGAGTGTAGTCTACCAACATCTACGTCCAATTCTGGGGCAGAAAAAAGCTGGTGAATGGCCCCCAAATCCTTGAGAGCATACCTTGCTCCCTCCATCCCAGTTCACCAAGCTGACCCTAAATCCACCAAATAAAATAGACTATATAGTTAATTTCCTGGCCCCCTCTCTCACTCTGATGATCTTCTTTCTCTCTGAAGACAGATAGATACTTGGCACTTTGAAGTTCATTGCTGTCCTCATGTCAGCAGAGAGAGGACATGCACATATTTGTGGCATCTGATTTATGATCATGCAGCTTAGTTTAAGATCTATAGATTGAGTCTGACTTGTGCATACATTCACCAGTACCAGGAGCCACACCCAAAACCCAATCTAAGTAAATCAGGGTGGGGTGAAGGGTATGTGGGATTTGGGGTAGGGTGGTGGGGAGGTTAGCAGGTTTGTGGGAGGTTTGACAAGATTGGGGGGCTGGCATGTTGGGGGGGTTGGTGGAACTGTGTGTGGGGGGGTGTCCATCTGGAGGAAAGGGGCAAAATCAGGGGTCTAAAATAGCCTACTCAGGGTGGGGAGTTAGGAATAACACAGTCCTGGAGCTAGGCTGAACAATTGAGCTTTCCCAAGCCTAGGGCTGTGCTCCAAGCATGTATAGACATTTATTAGATTGGGCTAACCTGTTCCCAATCTAATTTAATTCATCTCCTCAAGTGAACTAAGACCAAACTGGCCATATTTTGCCTGATCTAAGTTCCCTAAACATCTGTTCCCTAACCTTAATTAAGTCAATCAAAGTGTAACTTCTGCATGTCCCCAGAAGTAGTTAGTCGTGTTAGTTAGCCAACGAAAGGTAACTTAAGAAGCGTTTTTCTTGTAAAATGTTTCCTCTGATGCATAATTTTATGAAGCACTTTATGATCAACATTTAAATAGGCATGTTGTGTTAAGTCTTCACTGATTTCACTCTGTTGGTTTAAAATAAGCCCTTGTTTCGAAAGTAACTTCACAAACTAAAATATGTAAGCAAAGAGGCATTATCACCTCTTGTAGGTAAACAATTTACTCTGATCCTAAACTGGTTCTTCCTTTTTCTATACCAAAAGCATAAAGCAGTGGTAAAAGTTTGTTAAAATAGCAAAGCTAGGTCCAGTGAACATTTCATGTGGTTAGCACTGGCTTACGATTTGCATTTTACTTTGTAAATAAAGCAGGAAACAAAAATGAAAGATGAATATAGGCACCAAGAGCATCTATCATTTGCTCATAGTTCAGATTTGAGTAGTAGTTGTTGCAACAAAAAAAACAGTTTTAAGCATAACTCCAAAACTGTAACCCTCATGTCTATTTTTCCTGACTAAAACCAGGGAAAATGTAATGCTGAGGTAGAAGGGCTTTTCTATTTCAACGGCAGAAAATATGACAATTGTATGGTTGCGGGGGGGGGGAGGAATCTCCAATGGTTTTGCTGAGAGCTAATCACCCATAAGACTAGACTTGTCAGGAAATGGCAATCTATTGAAGAAAGTTGAAAGTAAGATCTAGCCTCCAAAATCTGAGCTGTATTAGGTTTGCATCGAGTCCCAGTGGGGGTAATTAGGTCTGCAAGTGTAATCATCCAATGTAATAACTGCCTTTGTTCTCACCAGGCAGTACTTATTTCAGTTCACTGACTGAGAAATGGGAATATTCAATGTCAATAATCAATTGACCTAAATAAAGAAATATCTTGCAATTCAAAAGACTTCAGAGGTTTTGTAAAAAAGGTATTCTGGGAACCAGAGAATATCTAAAATTGGTCCCTTTGGCCATAATAATTTGATTGCATCATATAAGCAATTAAAGATGTAAAATGTGGATTACTCATTCTTTGTTTACATGACATGTAAACAAAATCCCAGAAGGATAGATTGACTTGGAAATTTAATTTAAAAATGTCAAATTTGTGCAAAATCTAGTCTACTCATGAATATCTGCTCATGAGCTTAATTAACGATATGGGGCCAGGCAGTGGATTATTGAAACCACTGGTTACAGAAGGGGAAAAGGAAATGCAGAGCAAATGAGGTAAGAGTCCTGAGAGTGACAATTCCTCCTGGATCCCGCTTGGGGTAGGAGGTCTGTCACCTTTATAACCAGGCAAAAGTTCATATGGGGTGAGGACGGGGGAAGGCAGAAAGTCTGTTGTCCCTCTAACAGGAAAACTGCACAAGCATGTACTCATGTCTTAAGTCCCCGGCAGGCTCTCTCTCAAACCCTAAAGAAGGATGTTTGCCAGATTTATTCTGACAGCAAAACCTATCACCTTACACAAGCCCAAGAGTTTAGAGGCAAGGGAACAAATAGTGCAGGGCATTATAAATCTCACACTGACTGAATAATTAAGATTCAACTAATAGTTTCAAACTCAGCTTGCTAGATATCACTGCCTGGCCACCAAGTAAACATCTGCTCTTTCACTCTGAAGTAGCAAACACTCCCATTCAAACAGGTAGGAAATGGGAGCCTTCCTGGAAGCTGTATCTGCTTAATAGTGGGTTAAGAGGTTCCTTGTATTCCCCTCTTCCATGTTTCCATCAGTGGGTCCATATGGTCATGATGTATCTAAATGTGTAATGCAACCCCCCTGACTAGGTCCCAGGAACTGAACCCAGGGGGGTTCTAAATTATGCACCAAAACTAAAAGACATAGGGCCATTAATTCAAAGACTGATTCATAACCCTTTGTGTGATCTATCCAAGAGTTCAACTGGGAAAACATGAGATATACACAAAGAACGTAGAACATGGAGCACTTTGTTTAGAAAACTCAAATAACGGGTGTAGAGTTGGAACGTGCAGTATTTTATTGGGACGGGGGGGCTGTGGGGAGGGGGGAGTCCAACCAATGATTTGTAAACTTTCTCAAAACATTTTTATTCATATTCTCTGTTTATTCATCCCATTATCATCTTTACCTGCTTACTATACCCATAGACTACCCTGATAGTTTTAAACATTTTTTTTTTCCCCAGTATAGATCTTAAATCTTTTTCCTGGTAAACATACTGCCTAATCCTTCCATATAATCTGTGCGTCTCAGCTGGTATTTTGCCTTTGACTTCAAGAAGAGGAGAACCAGGGCTTGAATTTAACTTTAAAATGTAGACCCCTGTTGTTCTCCAATGCATTCCAGTGGTTCTGCTCTCACATGAATTACAGGCCTATTGAATTCCAGCTGGGAGTTATGGGTGCACAATAGATACAGCTCTGGACTCTCTGATCCCATTTCCCTAAAACTTCTTTATTCAGGCAAATCTCTCATTCTCAATTATATCACTTGGCATTTTGCCCGAGAACTGACGCCATGATTGGGCTTCGTGCAAACTGTATACTTTAATAATTAGTGTCTCCAATCATGCCAGCACTTATGTGACTAGCCTCACTGAAGTCAATGGAATTATATGCTTATAATTAAGCATATATGTAAATGCTTATTCAATCTGACTTCACAGTCATAGCCACCTTCCCACTCAGTCTATGCTTTCACTTGGAAACCCAATGTGAGTCTGAAAAACCTAAATTATATTTAAAGCTAAGAAAAAAGGGTTTGCTGTTCATAATGTTGATGAAAACAGATTTTTTTTAAAAAGTTGTCATATGGTGCGTCTTTCCTCAGTTTTCTTCTGTCTGTCTTTCTTTTTGTTGCATGCTTCTACGTTTTCGCTTGATGTCCTTTAAATGAACCACGTTCATCTCTACTGAATTTGACCCAATAAATGAATATTAAAATTGAGCTGGAAATAACTGTTGGAAAGGCATTTTATTTGACAGGTTTCTCTGTTTCTTTAAGCAAGTTGCCCACTACTGTAAGACATGCACTGTATATTGATTGTATACATGCAAAAAAACACAAGAATTCATTATAAATAGCGAGTACTTTTAAGTAAGTTATCTAATTTATTCTAAGTGACAGTATATGCATGCACATCTGCCAAAATACGTTTAAAAATATGTTAGTTCCTTCCATGTGCTGAGTATATTTGAAGAAAACCAAGCATGTTTGGCATTTGTTATGCCCCTCAATGTTTTTACATACTCCTGTTTCACCAATGGGTTTCATTAATCCAAATACTGAAGAGCCTCGTCTTGCACACAAGAGGAAACTGGAGATGTCTTCAGATAAAGAGAACAGAAGTACAGAGCAAGGACCTGAAGGGTTTGGGGTTTTTTTTTATTATTAATAACACTGGTTTCACCTCTTCTCACCGCACATCCACTTCATCTCAATTACTATTCATTAGTAGTGAACATCCTACATCACCCTCCCAGCCACCATATTTTACACCATGCCCATGCTTTTACCCCATGATAACGAAAAGCTAATACATCATACCTTACTATCTGTCATAGAGGGATAAACTACTACAGCATAAAAGTGGGGTAAAAGTTTATGCCTCTTTGAATCTGTTAGTCTCATCTGCCACTCTGCCCTGCTTTCTACAGATAAAAGCCTGGATACAGAATAGATGAAGTACCATAAACTCCTTGCCTTTTACCTCATAGTAACCGGCTTGTGTACCCATTCCCTTTGTTTATTTATCAAAGTTGAATTTCCTGTAAAAAAAAATTCTGATTCAGAATATGAATCCAGACTTTAATCAGGATTCACACAGTCCAAATTTCCAGGAATTTTGGATCTAGGTTTTGTTTCAACACACAGAGATGAAGCCATTAGCAAGACACATTTCTGGGTCTGGATTGCAAACCTCCTCAAAGTTTGGAGATTTGGTTCAGATATGGCATTTCTCCTCCCTTGCACCTACCCCACCACACTGCGTATGTTAGAAAGATTTGAGTTTCCTTGAACTGTTCATAAATTGCCAATGCTTGATATTCTCTGTCATTCTCTGCACTTCGGTAGTTATTCCAACAGAGAGTAGGCAATTACTCTTGTTGGCACCAAAAAGCTAGACATATTTGACCTAGCCAAGAGCTTTTGTCAAGCCAGATCTGTACTTTATACTTAGATAAACAAAAAACACATTCTATTGCCAATATCCTGCAAATTGAGTAGAAAAACGAGGTGGTAAAATGTATTTCAGAACCTACTTGTTGTTATGAAAGTCAATAGCTGCTGTATTGTTAATATGTCTTTTGCCTCCTTATATCATTTTAGAGTGTTACAACCACGGCAAATTTGATTGTTAGCAAACCATAAGCAGCATGATATGTTGCAGAACCATGGAGAAAATAATCCATAGAAAATCTTAGAAATGTACATGCTCTTTTCATAGAAGCATAGATCATAGAAAAATCAGGGGAAAAGAGACCTTCAGATGTCATTTAGTCCAACACCCTGCATGAGGCAGGATCATCCCTATCCAAACCATCGCATATAAGTCCTTGTGTAACAAATTCCTAAAACTCTACAATTAACCCTGTTGCACAACTACAATCACCCAAAGCTACCTAACTTGCCACAGGGAATACAGGGAGACAACCGTGATCCAAGTCCTGTTGCTGCAAGGGTTATTCTGACCAACTCTACATATATTCTAATTTTCTACTTGTCCTGCCTAGGTCTTAAAAAAGTCTTGTGCCCTGTGATCTAAGCTTATTCTGCTACAAAAGTAGTAATGAGAGGACTATCAGAGAAATGACTTGGAATGCAGTTGAGAACATTTTAGGATTAAATAAGCATTGTATCGTTCTTGATATTAAAAATAAGCGTTCTAAAACATGTCTTCTAAAAACAAAATTATTAAATGAACTGATAACTGAACTAATTTGGAAACAAGATCTGGTGTGTCAGATACTCTTTCCATAAGCATAAAATATCACTTTGCCAGCATATCACCATTTTTGTAGGCTAGATCCATTCATAGATTCATTCATAGATTCATAGATGTTAGGTTCGGAAGGGACCTCAATAGATCATCGAGTCCGACCCCCTGCATAAG
>NW_005841856.1:3140585-3192793 GCF_000455745.1 Alligator sinensis | reverse complement strand
GGCTTGGTCTGTAGGCCCTTAACCATATGAGTGGCCCTTCTCTGGACCCTCTCCAGGTTATCCGCATCCCTCTTGAAGTGCGGCGCCCAGAATTGCACGCAGTACTCCAACTGCGGTCTGACCAGTGCCCGATAGAGGGGAAGTATCACCTCCTTGGATCTGTTCGTCATGCATCTGCTGATGCACGATAAAGTGCCATTGGCTTTTTTGATGGCTTCGTCACACTGCCGACTCATGTTCATCTTGGAGTCCACTAGGACTCCAAGATCCCTTTCCGCTTCCGTGCCACCCAGCAGGTCATTCCCTAGGCTGTAGGTGTGCTGGACATTTTTCCTCCCTAGGTGCAGCACTTTGCATTTCTCCTTGTTGAACTGCATTCTGTTGTTTTCTTCCCACTTGTCCAACCTGTCCAGATCTGCTTGCAGCTGTTCCCTGCCCTCTGGCGTGTCCACTTCTCCCCACAGCTTTGTGTCATCTGCAAACTTGGACAGAGTACATTTCACTCCCTCGTCCAAGTCACTGATGAAGACATTAAAGAGTATCGGTCCAAGGACCAAACCCTGTGGGACCCCACTTCCCACACCCTTCCAGGTCGAAACTGACCCATCCATCACGACTCTCTGGGTGCGGCCCTCTAGCCAATTCGCCACCCACCGGACTGTGTAGTCATCCAAGTCACAGCCTCTTAACTTGTTCACCAGTATGGGGTGGGATACCGCATTCTTAGTAATTGCACAATTACTAAGAAAAACTAAAGGTCATCGTCAGGGATCCTAGAAATCCATTTACCATGGAAAAACGTGGAATTTGTGTTTTTACAGAGCATCTTTAGAATTGCCAAGAAAACCCAACCCCCCTCTGAAAATAAAATGCTGGCTTCAGGCTCTGTGGCAGCCCACTGAGGGGAAAAAGCCACCAGCACACAGGGAAACAGCCAAGACGGTGGCCGTCTCCCTCCTCCCACTGCTACTCAATTGCCAAGAAAGCTGACTGTTGCCCAACCCCAGCCCTCTCTGCCAATCAGCAGTGAGAGGTGGGGCTGCATGAATGGCAGCCCTCTTGGCCAATTACGTTCGAGGGGGAGGGCCGCCACCGAGGCTTCTGAACCAATCAGCATGGTGGGGGGGGGTTGCTGTGGAAAAACGAAGATTTTTATGCTTTTTATCAGAGAAGTTTGGTTTTTTATCATGGAAAACTCAGATCTGTGGTAATCCTCATTCATACCTGCTGCACAAGGCAGGATTATCTAGCTCACCTAATGAGGCAAAGCCATGCAGGCTGAGAATACAGAATGACTGACTGACTTGCCTGGTCCCCCCCCAAATTTCAAAATTTCCAACAGACTCTGTGCTAACTTAGTGGCCAATGGCATTTCCTTTTGGAATGGCTTCAAAACATGACCCAGTCCTGCTCCCATGGTTTCCACGGGTGCAGAAAAAGGCATACCCTGCATGAAAATGTACAAGGCTTCTGCCAAGTCAAATGTTTTTATCTACTGAACATTTCAAACATTGTGAAAGCACTATGCTTAAAGTAGAGTTTAATCCTAAACAGCTATTTGTTTTATTGATTTGTATAGGGCTTCATGTCATACCAGCTGTTTGCTTACAGAGATTTAGAACATTACCTCAAAGGAGACAGGAGTGAGGAATTCACCAAGGCCAAATCTAATAAAATGTCTTTATCATAGTTGGAAGATCACCAGTATGTGAATCCAGTGAACAGTGGAGGAGAGAAAACTCCAGAGGTGAGGTAGCCTGAACCAAGAGAATTTTGAAAATTAGTGGGATTTAGGCACCTCACTCATTTAGGAGGTTTTGTTGTAGCAGAACAAATTTTTGGGAACTTGGCTTAGTCTCCGTGGTTTACAAATAAACTTGTATTCTGGTGGCACGAGTCATAGTTAATACCAGGCTAACCAGAGATGGTGGCATCCCTTCCCACCCCTGGGTGGCTGCTAGTTGTTGGAACACATTCAAGGGAAACAGAAATTAAGGCATAAAACAAGGAGAATTTATTGAACGGGGAGTAAAATAAGGGAAAGAATAGCAACAGCAAGGTGAACTCATAAAAGCAATACACAAAATACATGACCGAACACAGTTGGTGCAGATGAACAGTCAGTGTAACGGTTGGATAAGATTTTAACAAACAAAGAGATGAACAGCAGAACAGTTCAGCAAACCAAGAGCAAGCTCCAAGTGAGCGGGTCCAGTAGGCAGCTGTCCAGAAGTCAAAAGTATCCAATAACAAAAAGGCTGGATCTTCTTGAGAGGCAGCTCCTCCTCCTCCACGAGGGGAGCACACTCTCCACTCACCACAGTTCTAATCACAAAGTACAGATCACACAAAATCACACGAGCTACACAAAAGCAAGCATCAAAACACACTCAACAATCCATACCACAATAGTACAGAGAGACTCACAAACCACTAGGGTTCCCACCTGTCCTGGAGTCTCCAGGAATTGGATACAAAACTCCAGGAGACCGCTCAGAGTCACCCGGGAGATAAACGATAGGACATTCATTAAATGTTGAATCCGACGTATACAGTAGCCAGTAGGTTTTTAAAATGTAATAGGCATGTGTATTTGCCTCCCTGACGAAGTCTGCGCACCATAACGTGTAACTGATAGACACAAGCACGTGGGCATATTCGTGTTGTGCATCGCGGGCACACTGGCATTCCAGAAACCTCCCAGAATAAATTCAGAGTTGGCAACCCTAAAACAACAACACATCCAACAACCACCACAGACACACACTCCAAAGATGGATCAGACTATCATGAAGCAAATACAACCGAACTCCTCAAACGCTCCACATGTGCAAGTGCTTAGAGCGCCAAATGTGGGTATTTAAGAACTCAAATCAGACCACTATCACTACCCAATCATCTGAGGCACAGTTCTTGTCAATCAATGTCAATCATACCATAACCAATCATTTACAGACACATTTGATACACTTTCCTGTCACTCAACAACTGTTGCTCACCTTCAACTCAGAATCACTCATACTTTTTCTGCCACTCGCATAGACCCAAGTGTGGATGCCCAAGATCTCTTTATAGGGCAGCAGCCCTATAGTTCAGGGATTTCCAGAGGCTTCTGCACATGTTCAAAACTATATAAAATGACAACATACTTAAATATTTTACAGGCTGGTTTAAAGTAAACTCAGAACTCTTGGGCAACATTGTAGACTTGACTTGCAACTTCTCTAGAGTCACTTAAATCAGGCCTTAAGATGCCTAGGGCAAGATCTAATAAAAAACAAAGGCATTTTAAACTTAAACTTAGAGGCATGTTTCAACTGAGGGGGAAAAAAAGGTCCAGGGCTAGACTCAGAAAACTACTAGACTTGTGGTAGTGTTCAATGGCTTTTAACCAATTAGCCCCATTCCTAAGTCACTTAGATGATTTTGAAAATGTTATCTTGGGTCTTAATGTATCTTGCTCTTGTATAATTCTACATCAACTCCAGAGATAGTGATAGGTTTGCACAGCTCTCAGTCATGCATTTTTGACCTTCTTCCAATTCACATCACAAAAGTGAAATGTTTATTAGGCATGACCTCCAGACTGATGACACACGTGCCGCGCATTTCAAAGATAAAAGAAACGACGATAAATTACTGTTTCAGGTGGGGAGGAGGGGCCATATAGCACTGCCTGTTTATAAAATGTGTATTTCAATAAGTGCTCTATGCTGCCTGGAGCAAGCCAAACATTAGGAGCCTTCTTCAAAAAATTATTATGCATGAGTGTGTGTGTGGGGTGAGGAGGGGAGGGGAGGGGAGGGAGGGAGGGGAAGTGCAATAACTTGTGTGCACACACACACACCTCACACATGCACACACATACACACACATTCATATATGCATGGGAACCAAATTAAAGCTACCTAAAGATATGAATGCTCAAAGATAAAAAGGGATTTTGTCTGTCCTGATCTCTTGAATATTAAAAAGAGTCTTTCAGTTTGTGAATGTAGAGGGAGTTTAATTAGAGTTAATTACTGTTATTTTAAAATATGCCGGTTCCTATTAATCAGTATTGTTTCCAGAGGTCTTGCTATGATTTTTCATAAGCAGGAATTGGTATTTTTTTGAAGTAACAGGCCTGTTATACAAACATTTTTTTTCATTTTTTCCCCTATAACCAGCAGTAAAGGTCCCTATATTCATTGGAAAATAATATCCAGCTTTTTATATTGTACTCCACACTTTTTGAACTCTGCTGTCTGTTTTTAACCAGCATATACTGCACTTCCTTCAGCAGCTGGCTGGGGGGAGAAGAACAGGGTCTCTCTGCTGTCTATCACCTGCTCTTGGCCAGAACATAGAAGGATGCTCCCTCCCAGCTGATAACTCTTCAGCTGAGAAGTACAAAGAGAGAGAAAGAGAGAGCGTGATAGAGAGAACGCATCCCAGGATAAATGACAAGATGGTCTAGGATTCATATATGACCCTGGCAAGTGAACAGGGGGGAAAAGGAAAGAACAGAGTGGGGAATGCCTCAGAGAAGGGACTGAGGAATGGATGTGGAAAGAAAAATGAAGAAAGATTAGTGACATGAAAGAAGATAAAAATACAGGCTAAGAAATGAAAGGGGTGGGGGGAGGAGGAAAGAGAAATGAGTATTAAATTTTGCCCTAAGCTTGCAGTTGTATTTTAACTTAAACAAGAAGATAACACCTGAAAGCAATCTCACTTAGCAGGACAGGACAGCTGTTTGCCAACCCACTCTCAGTGCTCAGCATTACAACAATCTCACTATCTACCGAGCACTCACTTCAGCCAAATCCCAGGCCATTCAAAGGTCTGCCCCATGCATCCTACTGCCTGGGGATACCCCACATTTGCCATGACAACTTGGGAATCCTGGATATCCTAACTCTTCCAGAAGATTACTTGAGACCTAAGTAGCACAGTAAAACACTGCTGTATTTCCTAACCTTGGTACATTTGGGATACTAGCCCCACAGAGAGGACTCATACCCCTATTGTGAGGAAGAACTCTCATGGTACAGAAGAAAAGCATTAAAATATAACAGTACTACTGACACCCACTTCTCGGGTAGTTTGTGTCTGCCATGTAAGTTGTTCCAATTCTTTAAACTCCAAAGGCTAGGGACAGACATTACACAGACCAGTATAAGTGAACAGAAATCTGCTTTAAATCAGTAACAGAACAGAAACTCAGTGCACACAAGCCAGGTTCAAAATGGCCAAACCTTGTTTAAGATGAACCTAGACAGATGAAGTATCAGATTTAACTGATTTAGGTGAAGCCGGTCTCTGGAACTTCTGTCTCAGATCCTCTCCCGACTCAAGCTATGTCCTAGCCCCCCAGTATCCCAGTATCTGTTCTGGCTGAGCCCGGGCTGTCCCCACCCTAGGGCTGTCCCAGATCTGAGGTAGCAATGACTCTGCTCCCCAGCCTGGTCCTGCCTGTGGGCGAGCAGGGAGGGGGGAGACAGAGGAACAGAGCCCGCAACCCACATCTGCAAGGACTGCCCCCACTCCAGGACATCAAGCCTTCTAGTTGCCCATCAAGCCTGGTGTCTGCCCTCATGGGGGGAGTCCCAGCCTCTGCAAGGTTTCCCTTGCACAACTTGAGATCCCCCCAGCACTGATCTGCCCAGCTGCAGGGGTGATTCCCCCCACACCCTCCAACACAGACAAACCAGCATGAGTCACTGACATGTAGGGGGGGAAGGGGGAAATGAAGCCTCCCTACTAAATTAGGACCCTTGCATACCTTTGGCAGGGATAAACCAGGATATTCTTCTACCCTCAAAATCTTCCGGCTCATCCAAACCCATTCTTATGCTTCCCTCACCCAGACCTTTTTTGAAAAAAGAGGTTTTTGACAAAAGAGGGGAAGCTATTATATTCCCTACTTGCTTTTTCTTCCTTTTGCTCCTCTCACATGCTCTATCATACATGTCATCCATTTGGCCTCCAGCTTACCCCTTTTGCTTCCTGAGTCACTCTCAGAAGAAAATTGTGCAGTGGTACAAGGGAGTTCATTCCTTCGACTAGGACCATTTGTTTTAGCAGGTCGGGAGCTTGTGAAATTAGCATTTTTTCTCCAGACTCGGTGGTGAAAACGTAGGCATTCTATTTTTTCCCTGTAGACTTCCCCTTCGTGGCAAGCCTTATAAATGGATTCAGGTTCATGATGAAAAGCAAAGCTTTGAGGCCAAACAGAAGAAAGCTCACAAGTTAAAGCTGGCAAGCTTAAAGGAGCTTTGTTTGCCTGAGGACGCTGCTGAAATGAACAGCTTGAGGTAGCTGTAGGTATTTCCAACTTGTGTGCATTTCACTGGGAACGATTCCTAAAAGTAATGTAAACAAAGCTATTATTATTCATTCCAGCCTATCCCCCATTTTTGGCCATAAACTTTCATCCCTAAGTATAATGGAAATGTGCAATCTGCCTGCCTGGCGTGTGAAAAAAAAAAATCACATTTTCATGTGATCATCTTCATCAAAGCAGTGTGTTTTGGAGTCAGTATAAAACAGAGATTTTGATTTCTTAATTGTCTTACATAACATGGTTGCCCAGCAAAAGGATCCATGACAATGGCTAAATGCAGATGGTCAAAAAGCCCCTGATGGAAAATGCTCTAACTATTGCACTTTATTTAAAGTGCTGTAAGTAAGAGCACGCCTCAGCTGACCAGACGTGCTGTTCGGTGTGTGTGCTGTTCATTGGGGGGGGTCAGTGCTTGCCTACATGGGCCAAGGCCAGCAGGTGGGGGCTGCTCCCACATGTCTCCCACAAGGCTGCTCCCAGCAGTCTCCCAGGCCCCAACCCACTGCCAACTGGTGACTGTTAACAGTAGTGGGGGGGAGGAAGGGGGACAGGGAGCCTCCCTGACACATGAACCTGGCCTGCCCCCCACCCCCCACCCAAGACCCCAACCAGCAATCTATAGAGGGACCTTCACCATGGGGTGGGAGGGCTCCCTTACCCCAGCTGCAGCCAGAAACAGCAGCACAAGTTCCCTGTGCTGCTTTTCACTGTGCCAGGAAAAAGATCCCCTGGGTCAGGGCAGGGGCCTCCATCTTCCTTTCTTGGGTCTTGGTGGGGGCAGAGCCAGGCCTGAGATGAAGTGGGGGGACTTTGTTTCCACCCCTGCTACCAGAGTTCCCAGTTCAGCTGCAGCTGGGGCAAAAGAGTCCCACTGTCATGGGGGGTCCCAGCCCTGCCCCCCCCCCACTGAGACCCCAGCCAGCACCTGGCAGGGGGGCTCCTTTCCTCCAGCTGCAGCCAGAAGCAGCAGCACATGTTCCCTGCACTGCTGCAAACTCTGATGGGAGGTGGGGGTGTGAAAACAGATCCACCCTGCTGCAGGTGGCCTGGCCTGGTGCCTAACAAGAATTAAGATAGGAAACTGAGTGGGGGGGAGGGTCCTGCCCAGACAGGGAGCTCCTTTTCCACCCTCCCACTGGAGTTTCTGGCACAGTATAAAACATCACAGGGAACTCGTGCTGCTGCTGCTGACTGCAGTGGGGGGAAAGGAGCTCCCCTGCCTGGGTTGCATTGAGCTGTGGGGCCTGAGTGACTAAGGGGGCAGAAACCCCCTTTCCACCCTTCCCACCCACCCCTACTAGCCAGGCTGTGGCTTACAGCTGGCCAGGATCGGAGACTGTCAGGTGTGTGACAGCTGAGGAGAACAGGACTGGCCCGACGCAGGCAGAGTAGACAATATGTCTACATCCTTTCTGTAATGGGAGGCCCAAAATGGGACACAATACTCCAGATGTGGCCTCACCAGTGCCAAATAGAGGGGAAGCATCACTTTCCTCAATCTGCTGGCAATGCTTCTATTAATGCAGCCTAGTATGCCATTAGCCTTCCTCATAGCAAGGGCACACTGTTGGCCCATATTCAGCTTACTGTAACCCCTCCGCTTTTCTGCAGAGCTGCTGCTTAGCCAGTCAGCCCCAGCCTGTACCGGTGCATGGGATTGTTCTGTCCTAAGTGCAGGACTTTGCACTTGTCCCCATTGAACCTCATGAGATTTCTTTTGCTCCAATCCTCCAATTTGTCACAGTCTCTCTGAATCCCAACTCTCCCCTCCAGAATATCTACTATTCCCCAGAGCTTGGTGTCATCTACAAATTTGCTGAGGGTGCAAGCCATCCTGTCTTCCCCGTAGTTGATGAAGATATTAAACAAAACCAGCCCTGAAACGATGCCCTGTGGCACTCTAGTTGCTACTGGCTACCAACTAAACATCAAACCATTGATTACTAGTCTTGGAGACCCATGATCCTCCTTACAGTCCATGCATCCA
Source organism: Alligator sinensis (assembly GCF_000455745.1). Lineage (NCBI taxonomy): Eukaryota > Metazoa > Chordata > Crocodylia > Alligatoridae > Alligator > Alligator sinensis. The sequence continues at coordinate 3,184,478 of NW_005841856.1, read as the reverse complement.
ACCCATATTTCCTTAGCTTGGAAGAATGTGGAAGGCCGTATCAAAAGTCTTGCTCTCTGCACATTTAATGCACATTAAGTGTAATGTCTATACCTAGCCAATGTCACTTGTCAGGGTAGGTGGGTGCCCCTTTAAGACTCACCCTATATAGCTTATCTATTGAACTCAATGGGTTTCCCATATGCAGAACATAATTTAGAATCATTCACTTCAATGGGAATATTCATATAAGTAAAGGAAAGCAGAATTAGCCCCCAAATACTAGATGCAAGGAAGTTTGATGCAAGGAAAAGTCTTTGATTCTTAAAAAGACAGCAAAAGAAACCTTTTATTTCTATAGAAATGAAGTTTGTAATGGCTTGCTACCACAGAAATAAAAAAAAATAGCTGGGAGTTTTATAGGAGTGCAAAAATAAATATTGAAGGAAGCAAGCTGTATGATTGAAAAAAGTGAGATATTGCTGTAAAGTGTTTCCACCTTCAACATCATTTTTTTCCTTTTCTCTGGCTTTTTAAAAGAAAAAAAAAAACACTTTCATGTTTTAATAAGAAAAAATAGGTGATATATTTTAAAGTAAACTGGAGTCTAGCATACAATGATTGTTTTTTTAAGAGGTTAAAGAGTAGCAGTAATCAATTCTACTGTTTTAAAAGGAAGTGGTAAACAAAAAAAAATACCCCGAATATAAAATTGAAAACGGCTTTTATGTGCTTTTCTGGCTAACTCTGGTATGTATTTTAGACTAGCCTATCTCTAATGTTTCAAAGGAAATGCCAGATGTGTTTACTTTTACTGCAGTTTATATATTAATGAACAATTCAATCACTCAGAAGTTTTTGCTAACATCAGACAAAACTGTGAACTTCATAGTCACAGTGTTGAGCGGTTACTTACATGAATAGCTCTGCCAAAGTGAGAGAAACTACTTGTGCAAGTAGCTGTGAACCGTTTTATTCACATCACCCCAGGATTATTAATTGTTGCTGAATTAGTGTTGCTCTGAATCCATCTCATGCACATCATTTACAATAAAAGAAGATATAATAAAAATAAAACTATTGTGTATGCACTGCGTACTAGAGGAAAAAGCAAGCAGAAAACATGTAGAAGTATCTGAAAAGCAACTTAGTTTCAAGCTGTTGATTTACTTTTCTCTTTTTTTCTGCTATGCCCTTAGATCTACAATTTTTTAGCTAGTTGATCTGCTTTAATTTAAACTGGAAGCGCAGCATAGAAAATGGGTGACTGAAAGTAGTCCAAGTCTGACTTCTTTAATTTAAAATAAAGAGCAAAGGCCGCTTCCTGAGTTGAGCCAGTTGTAAAAATGGTGCACACAATATTTTAAATTCAAATTCCTAGGTGGGAAGAGATTGCCACAACTTGTGGGGTTTTTTTAATATTCAAAAGTGGAGAATTAAAATTACAAGGTATATTGAGTTGGGCACACAAGATGCAACTCAGTGCTCTGTGGCCCAGCCTTGAGATGAAGTACCCACAAAGATGCCACCCACCTGCCATAGCCGGGATATTCAGGATAGAAGTACATTGGCATCTGTGCTACTGCTTTCCTTCTCCAGTGCTCCAGCAAGGGAGCAGACAGTAGAGAGAGACGAAAGCAAAGAGTCACCCTGGCAATATCAAGTACAATTCAAAACCTCCTGTGTCTAATATTCTGGCTTTACTGAATACGAGTACATAAGTAGTGTTGGCGTTTTGATCTGCAGGTGTGACCATCACATGGTATGTGTGGCATATCACAAGATGAAGCAGAAGGTGATTCAGGGTGCATCACAAGGAATCAAGTGTGATCCAAAGGAGGGAGGAGCTGCAACCAGGATATTTTCCACTCTGGTTGCCACAGGCGGGTAGAGGCTAGTTAGGACAACCCGCAAAAATGCTCTAACAGCCGGGACTAAGTTGCCCTAAAACAGTGAAAGTGTCAGCTGTCTCACTTGTGCCTGCATGACACAAGAATGAACCAGCATATGCGGTGGGCATGTCTGTGCCTTATATTCCCATCCTCACACTTGCTTATTTTAGAGCTGTTCCTCCTAGGAAAGGGCTCAGTTCCATCACAGGTAGATTTTCCTGTTAAATTAACAGGGCTTAAGCAATACTAATAAATAGGCAATTGTGTAGTTACAATGGGATCAGCTAATTAAAGTGGTGCCAAATGGGAAATATCCACTGCTCACTTCTGGCAAAGAACAGAGAAAAATTATCCACTTCTGGTATGTAACCTGAGCCACTCATGTCTCTCAGTAATTCCAGATTCCCCCTATCTGAATTAAGGATTATGACTGCTTATGAGCGAGGTTGTTAACAGAGGACGAGCTAAAAAGAAAAGTTGATGTATATTTTCCGAGTGCAGTTTTGTTCCGAGACCCGACTGGGGAAACATGGCAGCTTTTGCCTCCCTTCTCAGATTTCATCTCCTTTTCTCTGCAGTTCTGTTTTAGCTTCTGACAAAGCCAAAGTTTCTCCTCACCACGGGGATGCAACATAACAGCAACAGAAAACAAACTGGAGCAAGTTTGCTGGGTTTGTTTATTGGTTTTTTTGCAATACTGGCAGCCATCCAGACCAAAGCAGGTACACAGGAATAAACCAGGTTCTCTGCTTTCTTGTGCATCAAACGCCGTTGTTTACTGCATTCTAGCTGGTTACCTTTGAACAGCTGCATGGGTCACAATGGGGGATTCAACCGCGGGCTGGGGAAGTCTAAATCATCTTCCAGGGCTTTTAAAATACTCTGGGATGTTATTTAGATGAAGGTCAGTGATGACAGACAGACAATGACATTTTCCTTATTTTTTCAGCATAGAGTTGAAATATTTGATTGGATTACTGCCCTGCCTTGCAGTCTGTACATCCTATAAATGCCTGTTGCAGCAGAAGAAAGAGAGAAAATAGATGGGAGAGCAGAGCGAGATAAGAAATTTATTGAATGGATACGTTAAAAAAAAACAAACATAGGACATCGATGCGTCTTGGCATCGTGTAAGACAATTTGGGATGTGACAAGTACAAAGCTTGCTGAATTAACACCTAGATGAAGGTAAAGTTTCTATTTATCTGAAGGCTGTAAAGAAGAAGAAGGGGGTGTGTTTTTGGACCTACAGGGCTAAAGGCAGTGGGACAAAATTGTGAAGAGAAAAACATTTAAATAAGGGATGAGCGCATTTCAGCCATATTAGAAACTCACGGAAGCCCCATTGGGTAACTTAAAATTAGACTATACAAAGCATTAGGGAGGGGAAAAAGACCCTGTGGAAAAATTGTGCAGAAGCCTGGCTGATGGCATGACCTCAAACATTTTCTGTCTCTTCTGCAATTCTGTGATTCTTCTGTAAGCCTGTGTGTGCCATTGTGTAACCACCACAAGCAGGAGTTCTGCATACTTAGTCCATTTTAAAATTATTCACAGCAGGCATGTTTCTATCTTTCTGACTCATTCTTTTACAAATAAGGAGAAGGCATAGAAAATAGAGGTGTGATGCTATTTAATTTTCAGGTGTGTGTTGAAAATGATCTGATATTTTTTTGTTAGTAATAAAGGAAATGTGCTGTCCAATATGCAGTTATATGCAGTCATGTGTTAAACAGTAGATTTTTTTGCTGCTACTACGTATTTATTAGCAAAAAGGTCTGCCTTTGGATTTAGAGGGGATACACACACATACATACATATTATATATATATATATATATATATATACACACACACACACACACACACATATATATATGTATATATATATACACACACACACAATTATGATAGTTATAACTATATTATGAAACTATACACATATACGTACACATACATATATGCACGCACACACACACACACACACATGCTCATGCATGCATTAAACCACTTTAAATCCAAAGGTAGATCTTCTTGCTAATACATACACACTAGATTAATACATTAATATATATGTGCCTATATATGCATTTAGATTTTATATTTTTTATAAGCATTACTTGGCCTATAGTAAGACTGATAAGAGCATTCCTAGCAGATGTCTTTCAGTTAATTTAGTTCAGATGGGTTAAAATCAAATACAACAACACTGAACTTCAATCCTGCTCCCAGTCAAGTCAATGGGAAAAAAGCAAGAGCTCAAGAGTAGGATCAGGGATCCTCCAAAACAGAGGAAGTAGAATTGGGATGATGATGATGATGATACTAGTAATACCAAGCTTTTACATGACACCTTTTCCCTTCAGATTTCTAGTTTTTACAGAGAAGGCTTGAATTATTATCTCCACTTACAGAACAGGAAACTAAGACACAAAAAGGGAAATAACTTGCCCAATGTTAGCCAGCAAAGCATCAAGCAAAACCAGCTGTTGCCTGTCTCCTGCAAAACTGGTCTCCTGAGTCCCAGTTCACTGTGTACTGGGCAACCCTGCTTCCCCACAAACAGCATGAGCTTGTAAAGAACAAATCTGACCCAGTGATCTTTTTTTTTTTTTGCTCTTTTTGGAGAGACTTCTAAACTGAACGATGTAGTAAATGCAGGAGTTACAGACCTCCCTGAAAAGCACCAGGTACAGTTGAGAAGTGCACAGCAGTGGATACAAGCCATCTTGTGCAGCTCCCCTCCAGTCCTGAGACCATTGTGTGCCAGCCTCACCCACAGTGCAAGCCTCCAGGTTATTTTATATATTTATTTTGGCTGCCCACAGACTCAAGGGAAAACTATGATTGCTGGGACATCTCAGCCAAATCCCATATGCCAATCACCAGAAAGAGGTACACGGGAGCTGTTAAAGTACCTTGGTGCCGTGGAGCATACCCACATTTAGGGCAAATCTTCCACTGGGGATTCATTTCAGGGCTGCTTTGCACGTGCACAACGGCAAAAACAGCCGCTCACAGAGTGCGATCTGGCCCCAGATCTCTATAGTAGTAAACTATTGGACACAGTGTCTTACACAATCTTCCAAAAGCAATTCAAAATGCTTGGATGTAGGCCAGCTGGACAGAAAGCTGGCTGAAGAACTGCAAACAAATGGTAATATTAAACAGTGATGTATCGAGTTGTCCGCTCAGGCACCAGAAGGTTCAATGCTCTGTCAGGTCTTATTTAACGTGGAGCTGTGCTCAGGAAAGCAACTAGGTAAAATGGCACCTTCTTTCTCAACAGATCTGTTCCCTATATGTACCCAATCGTATCTGATTACTGACAAAAAGTTTACTCCTAGCATCCTCCCAGAGTCAAAACAGTTAAATGCATTGCTTGGAGTACATTACCAAAATTCTTTGCTTAGCTCCAATCAGTTGCTACTATGCAAGTCCACGGGAAACAACGGGGGTGACGCAGGTGCCACCGCGGGCCTCATTTTGTATGTAGAGCCTTTATTACTGGTGAAAATGCCAGAGATGGAAGCAACCCTGCTTGATCCGCAAAGCACAGGCTGCGTTGACAGTGCTGGCAGACAGAGATCTTTTTACTTGTAAGCTAAGCACGTTCGATACAGACTCATCAAGACACAATAAGCATGGAGCCCCACAATGCCATGTTTACAGAGTCACTTTTCATAGGGAACACACTTAGCATGCTTGTTAATGATCTGAAAGAGGTATGCGCCAGCCTGCTAATGAACGAGCGAGATGCAAAAAAAAAAAAAAAATGAAGGTCTAAAAAGAATGTGAAGAAATTTTGAAAGATTTAAAATACAGGACACAAAATAGGTCTTTAACATTTTTAAGTGGTCCTTAAAGTGTTATTACTTGGGTCATTCTGCTCTGGCAGGCTCTTAAAATAAATATACATGCCGCATCTTAACGTGTACATAAGCAGATTTCACTGGAATTGCCTAAAGCTAAAATCTGAGCTGCAACTGGGTAACTCTAGTGAACGTCTGGGAAAAAGTACCAAAGCCAGCAGGTGATATTGATTTATCTTAAAATAAACTAAGCTAAACATGTACAATATACTACAACATTAAAGGTTGCAGCATACTGCACGTAATGGATTTCTTGTGGTTCATAAGTAAGCCTCAAGTATTGACTGGACATAATAGGATCTAGTACAAATTAGGAAGAGAGAGGAACCTCAACAGACCCCTACCTTTTAAACTATTGCAAAACTTTGCCAAAAAAATTCTAAGAAAATAAGAAACCCATTTTAAAAGGTGTAAGCAACAAATAGAATGGGAAATAAAGAGGGCATTCAAATAATGCTTTAGAGCGAATTTGATGTACTGATGAGCACTCAGGAACGGTTAACTAGAAGAACCGAGTGACACGCACAACTCGAAGGTCTCTTTTTAGTGTATGCAATAATATTCTTCCTTCCGTTTCTCTACGAAACAAGAACAAGCTATGGTGATGCTCCCTCTTACCACCACCACCCATCGTACTTCCTGCTACAGACGATGCAAGCCTCTCACAGTTCCTCGCTGCAGATCTAGTATAAGGGTTTATATAGGTTATGTTTTCCACTTGAAATGGACATTTTCCAGAATAAGCTTTCATCAGACGGTGTCTCCTATGAGCATCACCTTCAAAATGAAATAAGTGTTACTACAGCAACCAAAAAGAGAGGGGAGAAGGAGACTGATAAAAACAGCATCCCCCCACCCCCTGCCCAGGAAATCCAGAGCTCCTTCTGGGCTGCACAACATTCCCAAAGAGGCAGCAGACAAGAAGGGAGTATTAGCTGACCAAGTCATCAGCCCACCTTTTTCAGTACCCTGCAAATCATCCATAGTGAGTGTTAGATGAAGACACACTGTCTGGGTGCAGCACTGACCTGGCTAAGAAGTTTGCTGCTGGTTAAATGGGGAAGCGTCAGCAGGAGAGGAGAATGATCCTGCAACTTATTTGGGAGGGAAAACCCCCACCAGCCCCTGATAAATCAACCGGGGACTAATTCCACAAAGGAAATCTTCACTGTGATTTATTTTCCAGACCCTCTGCCCACCCTGTTCCCCCCCTAACCCTCAGAGGGAATTATATAGAAAGAGTGAACCAATATCAGCAGAGGTTTAACTCACTTGACCAACATCTAAAATATGCAGAATTGTCCTTTTAATACAGAGGCATCATTTTGATATCACGTTTGACATAGACTTAACATACGATGCAAGAACTTAATGTACAATGAAGAATTTTCCACCACATTAGCCCTTTCACATATTTAACGATCTGTAAAGACAGCGAAACCAAAAACCTAATTCTGAATACCCCAAAGACGAGATCCAAGCTTTGGGACAGATTCCAGCTGTAATCATGCTCATTTTTCTCTTGGAATTTTATTTTTTATAGGGTGCTTCTACCCAGAGAACTGACTGCAGGAAGACAGCTGCTCAGTTTATGTTTCAAGTAAAATGATGCATTTTCTAAGTGCTAACCTTCCAAACCTAGCTTTAAATCAGAACTTCAACCGCATACTTCATTGACGCTAAAGACACAGCTCAACTGATCTTAGTAAACAATTCTGTTGATTACATTGGAGGCCCAGTAGAATTCAGCTCATTTTCCCCTTGCCGTATTTGTTCTCTTATTGGCACTACTGAGCAATGTGATATAAAAAAAACCCAAATTGTTGTCACTAAAAATCAGCAAATGTGACTAAATAAACAGGAGCAGATCAAATGAGTAAGAAACTGCCATTTTTATAATCACTTGTCAGGTAGAATCATACCTAATAGCAGAGTCTTGCATATCTCTGCAGCTATGTATTTCCATTGCCTAATTTTCCTTATTGTTAGGGATTTTTTTCCTAATGTCTGACTTAAATGTTTCCTTTTATGCAGTAATTTCACGCTATTGCTCCTTATTATGCCATTCTCAGCCACTGTCAATAACACAACAGGGATTCTTGCTGCTCAATTATTTGTAGACAGTTATGTCCCTATCATATTCCCCTTTGACACTTTTTTTCTCCTGATTGTGCATATCAAAATGCAGTCCTTTCTGGAAAGCAGAAAGTTGACCTCATGGGACATGATATTTATCCACCATCACTGGTTTTTATACTAAAAAGGGACAGTTTGAATCTCAAAAGTTTTCTCTTCTTCCAACTGCGAGGGCATGCAATTCAGTCTGGGATCCAAGAGTCAGGCTATATACCTTCTGCTTCATACATCATCAGTCCAAATAAATTTCTGCAGTGGGACTTAGCTGCAATTCTGCTGATGACATCTGAGGCTAAATATAAACCATCTCCCAGTTCCACTGGCTCTGCAGCCATAACAGCAGTGAAAATCGATTGTCACTCAAGTAAGTACAAAGGGGCCATGATTTATTACTATGAAGAGATACCTGAGCTTGCTCATAGATCAGAAGCTGTATAGCTTCCCATGCTAAATACGTCTTCTGAAAAGCAGAGATATTAGCCCAGGCAGAGAGCTGCGCTAACATTGCTATACTGCTTTTGACCCATGAATAATCTCCTTCTGCTATCTCTCTACACCACTGCATTGTAGTGCACAGCAGATGTACCTAAAGTGACCGGAATTAACCACTTGGGGCAGAGATGGGATGTTGGGCATAATCTGCTGACAACACGTAGAAATCCTTACTTTGGTGGATTAATGTTTGTTCTGAGCTTAATGTTGCATTTATTACATTCTCATTCTGTAGCACAGAAAATAATATCTGTTTAACTGATTAATTGAGTGTGTTCACTAATATCTTTCATTTTTAACTTGTAGTGGTAAACGATTTACCATCAAGACTAAACTGTTGTTTCATATATTACTTTCTCTAACCTGATCTCTCATTACAGGATTAGGCAGCATTGTCCAGGACAGGTGGGAACAAACTGAAGAAAAAGATCTGTTGCTTTATTTTGCTGTAACTTTGTTAATTCATTTGGAAATTATTCTAAATTACGCAAGTCATACGATGCTAAGAACGGGAAAGGAGCAATGTTTCCAACTGGTGTGGGGATGCCATAAAGACACCCTCACAGCTGGCCCGCAACTCCTAAGACTGAACAACATTTCCCGAGGAAAATGTTGTCTCCTCTGCTCTCCCAACATTGCCGCAGAACTCTGGAGAAAGGCATCCACCCCCACCTTCCCTTCCCTTCCCTACCCGACCGGACCAAGATCCCCAGGTTGAGGCTGTGGAAATGATATAAAACGATTCTACATTCACATAAAGCTTATGTGTCTCATACACCTTTCAGAATAACAACAGTGTTTCTTTTTTTTTTTTAATTCATGTCAAGCCTGTATGCCACGATCATGTTTAAACTAGTGCTAATGCAGCTAATTAGTTTTAGAGTGACTTCGCTTCTCAGAAACTATTGACTCCTTGATTAAGCTGTTGTGAAGTTAACCTGACTTTCTACAAAGTTGCAAAGTAAATACATTGCATAAGCCTTGCTACCTTTATCGAACTACCGCACGGACATCTCTTTAGCACAAGCTTTATAAATACCACTTATTTTCTGTGAAATTTCCTTCCCACATCATATTCACAATGAGCTCTTTAAAAACTAATAAAACCAAATGCTTGTATATTGGGTGTCATGCCAAGCATATACATGTACACTGCTGAAAACACAGTACAGGTAGAGGTAATCTCCATCTTTTCTAAAGTTTCTCTAGAAACTGTTGAATTGTTAATTAATTCAGAGTGCTAGAAAGTAGCTTCCCAGTCCTCTGCCTATTTTTACTTTATTGAAGTACATGAAGTTGAGATGATGAAAGAACAAGTCAGAGAAGAAACTATCTTTAGTCCTCTGTAGAGCTTAGCATTTGTAACGTGGAGCCATCACATGTCATTTTTCTATTTGAAAAGACAAAATTTTAGAACCTAGAAACCAGACCCTATGGCTTTCTTGAGAGTAATATATGATGAAAAAATATGTGGCAAAGTTCAATAAGGTAATACAATGGAACAAGTATTTGAAATACCTTGTCTTTTATCAGTACAGCACCCATTTCTAATTTAACTTTTAATGGAAGAGCATTATGATTAAGAATGACGTGCAATAGCTACGAAGAGTAAGTAAGGCCTAACAGTAAGAATCAGCAAAGAATTTAGGCAGGTGAGCAGACCCAGCAATATCAACAAGACTTCTTGCGTGCATGGTTTCATGCTTAACAGTTTGCTGAATCAGGGCCCATATTTTTCATGCATAATTAGGCATAACATTAGCAATGTTAATACACTGGTCGTATTTGTTTACAAGATGGCATTTGAGATTCAATGCAACAAGAGGCTGTATCATATGACAGTTGTGCTGAGAGTACCGTACAAAGTGATGCATTTGTTTTCAGCGTAGAATACACATGTGGAAAACTTAGCTATATTCCCAGATTATTTCTTTGTATTTATTTAAGAAAAATAAAATGCTAGTTAATGTAAAATGGGAATGGATTATTGGTCTACTTCTCTATTTGCAGCTTTTTAAAATTTGATTGAAAACAATTAGCATAAAGAGGGAGATGTCTGTGAGCATTCATTAAAATGAGGCTGGCGGATTGTGACTGTTGAATTTTCACTGTGCATCTGGAGTTGTTTACACTGATGGCACATTTTTCTGTCATAATAAAAAAAAAGGACCATTTCCTATAAAGGTTATTCTGGCAAAAAAAGAAAATGTATTAAATTTTGAGAAACTTTCCAGTGGAAAAGCAGCAGCTTGTCACCCGAGGGGAATTTCTATCAGATGACGATGGCTCATGGACAATTTAATTTGCTGTTTAGTTTAACAGCTTGTAAGTCCCTTTCCTATAAATAACATGCAATTGTAAAAGCTGACTGCTAATGAGATGATTGACCTTAAAGGTCAGACTGGCAGAATCCCCCATTGTTTGCTTAAGGATATAATTTTCATTTCATCTAACTGAAAATTGACATTCAGGCATACTGTGATGAGGAATTAGACCAAACTATATAGAAATATGCATGATCAGGAGAACGCTCCTATGCTATTGATTTTTCCTTAAGAAACTAGTGAACTAGCTACCAGGTAACCCATAGTTAGCCAGGTAACCAATCATGTGCCTCTTAAGAAGCTCTAACAGATAAAAGGCATGGACTGTCAATAGTCAATGAACTGGGGAGACCTCAAATAGCAAGTTTTATTTTCCAAAGTGGTACCTTGAAAAATACATCTACATTGAGATGTGGCCAAGAAGTGTGCACGTGTGTGTATCTGCATGTGCATGTACAAACGCGTATATATAGGGGAGGGTCTGAGGTATACACGTGCATGTATTTTGGATTTGCAGGGTGGGGAGGTGAGGGGGTTCCCTTTATTTTAAAGAATTCTTGTTTAATTTTTATTACACATTTATTGGGCCAGAAAAATTCTTGAGCCAAATTCAAATGTGTACAGGGATAAAAATCAGATTTCTTTATATTAATTTACTTAGTAAAATTTTCTTAAATACACTTAAACACAAACCACAGCTTGGCAAAGAAAGTCTAAGGTGATCTAATTTCCATTTCCAAGAACCTAAAGGTATACACAGGAGTATACCTATATAAATTGACTAGCAATGTAGTCTACTTTCTAGTAATGTGGACTGTTTTCTTGTACTGCATCTAAAATATAATTAGCCTAAATTAGTATAAGGGATTTTAACTTGCACACCCTTATATCATTAGTGAGATCACTTCTGTGCTGAGGAATATTCCACAGGATTTGATCATTCAAGTTATAAATTAGTAAATGACTATCAAGGTCTTGATCTCACACACAAATCAGCAGCAAACCCACCACTACTTCAAAAGGAACAGCCCTGGGTCCTAAACATTTTGAGCATTTCATGACTGTACACTAGTGATAAGAAATCACTGGAAATGTGATCCCTAACATCTTGGGAAAAAAATCTTAAACTAAATCAGGTTCATGATCTAAACTTCAGTGTCCACACCCAACACCAGTTCTAATATAGCTTACTGGACATCTATGAAGTGTCTCTTTCGAAGCCCAAGTTTCTATTAAATAGGCAATCCTTGGCATTTGGCTTATCACAACCATACAGCAAAAGAATGGCTAAATTAGCATTAGTGCTGTAATGTAAATGTAATGTATATAACAGCAGGAAGAACCAGAGGACAGTCTGCAGAGCTGTGCTTACTCTTAATTTGGACTGCAACTCCTAGAAACCCTCAGGGGCTGGGGGGTGCATGGGAAAAAGGAAGAGGAAGCTTGAGGCTGGAGTGAGGAGTGAGCAGTATGCACCTGAAACCTGGCCCGCCCTATACAGAGGAGTACACAGTGGAGCTGGAGATCTCACTGTGGCTCTCAATCAGCCAGGACTGTGGACTGAAGGAGCTGGACTCAGATTTGAAGGCAGATGCAGACTACTAAAGGCTTGCTTGGGGACATTTCCGGAGCTGGGGGAGAAATAAAGATGCTGAGTGTATGTTATCACAATGTTAATGTTTCTTTACCTTTTACTGGATGCATCTACATGTGCACATTTCCTGCGTAGTAACCTAAATTACTGTACGGTATGGGTGCTTGTGTACATGCACAGTAACTATGGTGACTTACGTCAACTTGGTAGCAAATCTACACCCAATTAGTTACTGTGCCATAACACATGTGTAGGGGCATATGTAGATGAAACGGGGGCCCTAAATTGAAGCGGTGGGTTTTAAAAAACACCTCTTCAATTTAGGGCTGATTAAATCCCTGTGTTCTGCACAAACCTTACCTGCCTCTCCAGCAGTGAGGGGAGATGAGCTGCCTGCAGACAGAGTGGGGAGGGCTGGGGGGGAGGGCTGTTGCTTCCCTCCATGGTAGCAGTGCCCCCCCGGCCCAGGCAGCACCTTCCCCCAGGCACCTAGCTTGGACAGTCCCAGGAGGCACCGCAGCTGTGGAGGGAAGCACCAGGCCCTGCCACAGCTCAGGCAGGCAGGCTCTTGGGGAAGGGGGGGGCAGGGAGGGGGAAAGATCAGGCTCACCTCTTTTCTTGGATGGAGCCTACTTTCCCAGGCTGCTGCCGGGCTGCCTGCAGAGCCATGGAGCTGCACGGAGCCTGGTGCTTTGCTCCGTGGCTATAGGGCAGCTAACTAAAACCCCTCGAAGGAGTTTTAGTTTGCTGCACCCCAAGTCATTTAAGGTACATTATGCTACCGAATTTCCTACAGCAACTAGAATTAAGGTGCAATACACCAGTGAGGTGTGCAAATAATGACACCATTAAAGCGGTGCAAAAGCTTTTAACCTGCTTTAAAGTGTCATGCACATACACCTCTCATTTACACATGGCCATAGATGCCTTATGGTGCAGTAATGCAGGAACTTCTTGGCTGGGCCTGCTCAGCCACTAAGGAGCCAGCAAGAGCCCAGCCCCAGGGCTCCTACCTAGCCCCCTTCTCCTGCTGCTGGGGTATAAAAGCCTGCAGCCATTTTGTGCCTCAAGGCACACACTCCAGGGAACCGGCAGGAGCTGTTTGTGGCTGCAGCATCCCTGCAGGCCCCATGTACCCCCTTGGACAGCCCAAAGACTGTGTTTACCAGGTCTGTCCCACTCCAGAGCTGCTGCCTGGCCACAACTGAGTGCTGCATGTGTAGATGCCGGTCCTATTCCCGCTTACTGCACAGTAACTTTAATATGCATTAAATGCACCAAGTAACTTTAATATGCATTAAATGCACCTGTAGACACACCCTTTGGCACACTGTCTTATGACCCTAACCACTATAAAAGAGGAAACTCCCCCTTGCTTCTTATGCCAGTTTCAGGGGCTGCAGGGTTGGCATAGTGCTCATGGATCAGGAAAATTATAGGCTGTAGGTAGGTGGATAATACCTCATTTTTATATCCATGCATATTCAAAATCCTAAGAAGAGCTGTGCTCTTTGTATGGTTAAAATAGCTGCCCCATTTACATCTCTAAAGGTTCAACAGCACAATACCAGGAATTCAAGGTCTCCATGGCAATGCTGTGGGTTGAACATCTGTGTATCTGCTTCCAGTGAATCAAAAGTGATTTCCATATTTTCATTCCACTTTTGATGGTCCTGGCTTCTCTTCTACTCTTTGTCATAAATTTCAATAGTTACATTCTGCTCTAGGGTCTAGAAGTGAGAGGAAAGGTCATTACGTTTAAAGTGGGAGGATTGTTTGGGCTTAGCAAACAGAAGAGGTGGTAGGAATCACTATGGTCTGGGAAGTTCAGTTAAAGCAGCAGCTGATCTTTCAGATTTTAACTGAGAAGAAACACATTTCCAACCTTCTTCATTCTCTTATTACTTTGCTATCCCCTTGCTCTACGTTTAATCATTGGTTAGAAGGGCAGAGAACAAACCTGCTGCAAAGTCCAACCATTAATAGTTACCACTATCATGAGACCAATTCTTAAATAATTGCAGTCCTGGCTTCCACTGGGTAACTATATTAGGTTGTTCATATTAACATGATGCTAAATACAACCCAGACTTCAATATTATAAAGGGGTTGTCATGTTTAACAGAGTATAAAGTTCATTGTAGTTAACTCTAAGGTCCAGAACAGTTTAATTCATTGAGTCTTTAACATTGTGGGCGTGTCTACCGTGCACATTTACTGCACAGTAACTTAAATGACTGAGCAATAATTGGAAATTACTGCATAGTATGGGTGTGCTCTACACATGCACTGTGTAGTAACTATAGTGACTTATGCTGACTTGGACATAAATTGATACCTGCATCATGCAGTTATCATATTTATGATCACTCAGTTACTACACAGTAACACACATGTAGACGCCCTACTGAGCAGTAACAGTGTGTGTGTGGACTGACTTGGGACTAACTTTAGTCCCAAGTCAAACCACACACAGTGTTAATGCTCTTTAATGCCTGCACATGTAGACACCAGCCTATTTCCACTTACTGCGCAGTAAATTTAATGCAATATAAATACATGTGTAGATGTACCGTGCGTTACTTAACTTAGGCTCAAACACAATGTAAATTTCTAATGCAAAGAAACGGTCAAAAGATAATGAATCTTGGGATCACCCACACACAGTTGCCACTTCACCTAACTGGCTCCAAATGAAGACAGAACATTTTCAAACAAATGCAAGAAAAATAGATCTATGTGGTAAGCAAGCCTGAAAAGAAAAAAATAAAACTAAACACTGTGCATTAAGCAGTGAAAAGATAAAAGTGACAAAGCTTGACAATGACAATTTCAGTATGAATACTTCAGGGATTTGTCAGATGCCTTCATACAAATACAGTGTATGGAGATTAACCATCTATCATTGCTTTAGCAATGTCAGGAGAGTAATTTTCACTTATTCCCTCTATTTCTTTCTCTGCTGACCCCTCTCTGTCAGGTTGTTGATTCCCATTGGTGCTACTCCCACACTGGCATCTTTTGAAATCTGTACAGTAGTGCCTTGGATAATCGTAAGGATATTATATTAAAAACAATGTTCGGGCCTTCTTAGCAATTTACTCCTTAGTTGCCATGTCTACATGAGCAGCAGGCTGCACAGTTGTTACTGCTCAGTACCATCCCCGCAGATTTTTTTCTGATGCTACTGTGCAGTAGTATCTCATGTAGATGCACCCAGCTTGTTGGTGACGTGCACAGCCAATGCCAGCATGAAGGGAATGATGATTTCCATTGTAAGCACTGTTGGTTTTGCTTACGCATGTACCACTGAGGAACAGTCCTTGCCATCTTCCTAAAATATGCTTTTTCCTGACATTTCCTCCTGCTAAATCCTTTGTATAAACAAAGATCCAGTAGCTTCATTGTTGTTTTGTTAATAACCAACCAAATTGCAAGACAGATGTGATGTCATCCACACAACAACGCTCAAGGTTGGCACTGGTTGTCAAGGCAACACTTCACCACTTGGAGGCACCCAGAATTTATATAGGTAGGTACAACCATTTTTGTTTGTTTTTTCAGGGGAGGGGGGAGCTTTTTTAATCTACTTTTGCAGGGCAGGGGAGGAGCGCAAGCTAAACAGAGGAGACTCCATACATGATCAAAGACATAAAAATGAGGAAGACATTTCATTTTTCCCATTTGAGTTTTTCCCTGTAAACCTGCACTGCTGTAAAAATGTGAAACTGAATTTTTTTTTTTTTTTGCTTTTTTTCTTCTGAATACATTTTTCCAAATTTTCTGAATGACCACTTATTTTCTTTTGCATCTACAGCTTTCAACAGTAAAACTTAGCTGCTAGACTAGGGGCTCCATTCTCTAGCTTCCCTTTCCACCATCTCTGTGAAAAAACCGAAAAACAAACTTGGAACAATTTTTTTGAGCTTTGGCCTATTAATTTAATAAAAGTTTGGAGTGATTCTGGTCCTTCATAACCTATTCTGTGGAAAATCTCCAGGAGCCTATATTAATGCAAATATTCTCTACTATATTATGTTATAATAATGTGTTATATATTACAGAATAAATAACATTTTCGTAGAATGACAGTCCATGACCTTAATGCACCAATTTTCTGCTATGTACTTATGCACATGGTATTTACATACTTCTTGACATTCTTGTAGCTTTGCAGATATTTGATAAAATGATTAAGACAATAAGCATGCAGAACTGAACTTTATCTGATATATATCTAGAACAAGGGTCAGCAGCTTCTTGCCAGCATAGGCCAGAGCTTGCTACTTAGTTATTGCTGTAGGCCGGAAGTCTCTGCCTCTCCCTTTCCTCCACCACGAGCGATGCCACTGCCAGCTTCCCAACCCCTTTGCCATGAGCGTAAGTTCAGACACTATGGAGCAGGAGGCGCAGCTCTGCAACACCGATCCCCCGTGCCAGATCACAAACTGGATTTCTTTGTGGGTCAGATACCACTCACAAGCTGTAGGTTGCTGACCCCTGATCTAGAAGATTACAAACTCCTCTTTGGGTTATCATACAGCACTTTTTACTGTTCAAACTCAGAAAGTCGCAAGTATTCATTATTTAACGTCCTTTGTGAGCCCCAAAGAATTTACCATCTAGTGAGGAGGATTAGATTAAAAGAAGATACAGAGAAGACTGGATGCACTGAGCAGCTTAGATGAAAGGAAGAACATGGCATACATAACATATTTGACCTTTCAGTTCTCCAGAGAGTTCCAGGAATCAAATCCTGGAGTGGTGGATATAACATGTAGGACTTCCAGTTAGCTGAGAAATGCACTGAATGACATTAGGTTGAGCGTTCCTTATACATCATGCATTTGGAGAGGTTGCTGAGAATGGTTCATGGCTACAACCCTCCTCATATACCTGGTGCTTGTAAAATGTCATACCCCAAATATTAGAGCTGTGTTGGTCTATCGCCGTGTTTTAGTTAACTATATAATAGAGGTTTATTTTACAAACCGAGGCCACTGAAAAATGTTGGGACCGTAAGATGGTTCCGCTGCGGCTACTGTTTAGAGCAGAAACTACATAAACCATATAGTTTTTCCCCAGGCCGGGGGGTTATAAGCATGACTATTAGTCGCAGTTCAGAGCTGACCTTTACAGAGCAGAGCTGAATCCTTGGAAATTTAGCAGAACAGAATAAAAGCATTTACGAATTATGTATTGTTTATCCAAGAGAGAACGAGTATCCCAGGTTTGAAGAGTTTTATTTTATTCATAGCCTGGCAACGTAGGGTAATATTCTGTCTAAAAGAATTGTACAAAGGAGTTTATTGGACTAATCTCAACCCCTGGTGAACAAATCTAATTACTAAACTGCCATGGAAACATCAGCACAGTTCCAGTTGATTGATAGCCTTTGTTATCTTCCAAAACAGAGAATGAGGAGGAGGAAGTATTTAGGTAAACGAACAATGAATAAGTGTGGGGGGAAACATTGTCATATTACTAAGGAACACTGCTGTTTTAAGAGACTGCTGTGCTTATCAGTGTAGCATACATTATCCCTTCCTTTTATCCATAATCATCACAAAATATATTTAAAGAAAACAGCAATCTTGTGCAAAGCCCACCACATTTCTTTAAGTCTCTGAGCAAGAATACAAAGAATCCCTGCATATCTGAAGCCAGCCCAATATGTGGCAGGCTGAAAAATAGCCTCAGAGCCAAATGGTTAATAGAGATCAAAGGGGCCAAATCTGCACTTAGTTACACCAATAGAAATCCTTAGTAGGAGTCTGGTTCAAAGCTCATTGAAGTCAATGGGAGTCTTTCCATGGATTTTTAATAGGCTCTGGATTCGCTCCTAACTGCACTGGCATTACTGGAGATTTCTACTGGTCTTAAATGGAATTTGGACTAGCATCTTAGAGCATAATATTATTACTAAAAGCCTCCTGGATCATGCCTGTTGCAAAATCTCTTGCCTGTCTAGAGAGAGGTTGTTGCAGCCACTCTGTTTACTTAGCTGACAGCCTGACACCCTCATTATGTTCTAATAAAATGAAAAGTAACAAGGTTGTCAAGCACACACTATTACACAGATTTAAATGAGGACTCTGCAAAATCCACAAACTTTCCACCAGTTTTACAAGGAATAAGTTAGTGTTTCCTTTAGCATAATCCAGCCCTCTCATTTTTTTCTGTATCTGAAGTTCTGATAAAACAGCTATTTTTATACCAGAAACCTGCAAACATTCAATTGTCTATGAGATTTAGTCTCACTCAAGAAGCTTACTTTCCCTCAGAAACCAGTACATCTGTTAATACACTTCAGGAGAGTCCACACAGAATATGCATTTCTATTTAAGATGCTCTTCTCTTCCATTCTCAGCTGCTCAGCTCCTATACAGTAAGGAGGATTTTTTGGCCCACAATGAAAATATTTATTCTTCAAGTTGTGGGACTGCATTGTGAACCCATGGCCAAATCCAAGCACAATTTGCCTCCATATCTGCATAGAGATATGAATATATAATTGAAATGCAAAATTCCTGAACATGGGAATAGGAGCCCATGCCACAATCCCTATCAAGATTGCTTTAGAGCGTTTAAAAGCTGAATGTGAACTAATGTGAGAAAGAAAGAATTCTGTACAGAGCAAACCTTCATCTACATGTCATCTTACTGATATGCTACAGAACAGTCCTTCTGATGAGACAGAGAAGATCCTCAAAATATCTAAAGGCTCATTTCAAAAGCTTTTTGAATGATTATCCAAAACTTAGGCAAGCCCCTTGTTTTAGAAATCAGTCTGGAAGTCATTTTTAATTCTCCAGAGACTTTGCTGCTGTTTGGATGTCACTGCTTCCCATTCCACTTCTGAGTCCATATAGGAAGTCCAAAGACACACATATTAACGAACAAACACACAACAAAAAACCAAGAGTTTCAAACAATATTAATGTTTGACTTCAGTGCAGCTATTCATGGAGGAGTCTGAGGGAATCACTCATCTAAGTTTATATCACCTGATGGAGAGGAAGCATTAAGCAGGCAGTCGTACCGCTATTAGAAAGATTTCCATTCACCCTAATGGAGACGAGCTAAGCATGTTCTCAAAAGGCTATTTAGCATACGACAAAAAGTGAAATCCTACCCTAATCCCTTCACCTGTTTCTTGCTTATGCCACCAGCCGAGGTCTTAGGAGAGCTTCCTCACCCTCAACTCCCTCTGTGACTGCAAGCAAAAGCAAGCTATTTAGCCTCTCTGCAAAATGTGGATGATAGCACTTCCTTACTTCACACCGCTCTTGTGAGGTTAGAGATTGAGGCACTTTGATACTACAGTAATGGGGATCATACACATCCAGGAGAGAGAAATCTGGATTTGGCAGTTCCTCAATACAAGGATGATATGAGAGAGAGAAATAATTAGACACGTATATAGCTAACTGCCCCTCATTTTTCTTAATAGGAACACTTGTAATTGCATCACAGACTCCAAAGAGAAAAAAAAAATCTTAGAGCATTTTGAAATCCTGAAGTCTCCCGAGTCCAACTGTTAATGAAACATTATGGAAGTAAAGAGCTACTCTAATGGTGCAGGCCCCCAAAGTGAACAACCCCCCCCACATCCCACAAAGTATCTTTGATCTTCATTATAAGTTTGTCTTTCACCAGTCCGATCCTGTGGCCTTCTTTTGTATTTCGGAGGCAGTACCTTTGCACTAACCTCAGACAATGTGAGGGCACACTGTTTGCATTTTTCTATATTGAAGAGACAGACTCCAGACCTCATTTGACTTGACTGGTCCATTTTAATTTATTTTCAGAGACTTCATAATTTAAAATGTAATTGTCTTCAGTCAAGTTAATAAAGATATCATACATATGGCACCAGTTCCTAACAGGATACAATTTGGGGCTGATGGAATTCTTATTTAAATGTTTTAGGCTTATTTTTAGTCATCACCTCCCTCCAAACCTCACCTTAGTGCTTAAAAAAGCTGGAAACAGTTTACCTATACTGCACTTATTGAGTCCATTAAGAAGGAACAATGGACTATGGTGCATCTGCTTTGAGTATCTGCCACTGACAATCATCCTTGACATCTCTTTTAGATGAAAATGCAGAATATTTACAGGAGAAGCACCATTCTTAGTACAGCCGCTTCTCAACCATCACTAAGTCAAACAATTGGACAGAAGCATGCTCCACAGAAACATCATCAGTGGCATGTGTAGATATAAGCCTGGAGTCATCAATGAGAGACTACCACATAAATAAAACAGGGATAGAATAAAGGCTAATGACCATCATAATCTAAGGCATCTCTTTGGGAACCCAATAACACTTGTTTGTAGAGTCCTG
Source organism: Alligator sinensis (assembly GCF_000455745.1). NCBI lineage: Eukaryota > Metazoa > Chordata > Crocodylia > Alligatoridae > Alligator > Alligator sinensis. The sequence continues at coordinate 3,163,840 of NW_005841856.1, read as the reverse complement.
CATTAGGATGATAAGCCTCCTGACACCCCCAAAAATGTCAAACTATTTACAATATCAGAATTGCTTGAAATTTCTTGCACAAGTTTATAAAAGAAACAAAAAAAGACAGCTAGGAATCCTTTTCCCTAGTTTTTTGGTTCCTACCCAACAAGACTAATAGGATACAACTACCTTAAAGAAAACTAAAAAACTCTGAGTTAAATGGTAACTCAGCATTTGAGAGGTCTCAAAAGGGGCCAATCCGACAAAGGACTATTTAAATCAGCAGGTTATTTCCAATTTTTTTCTTTTTTTATGGTCCAGAGGTTGATACTATTGCTCCCTTTTGAGATCATTTAGCCCCAGTCCTACCCGAAGTGAGTAAGGACATTAGAAGCTGACATTATGATAAATCATCTAATACGAATATGAAATGATTTTGTGAGTAAAGTTAAACTCATCTGGGCTGCCTTACTGGGGAATTGATTCTTTCCTTTTAGAATATACGGATAATGGTAACGGACTAGCATATACATACTTAAGAGATACCTAAAAAAAAATATCGAAGTTACTTAGATCCACCTTTGTTTAAGCCCAGCTGACAATTACATTTATACTTTGACAAACATTCAATTTAGAAGCAATGCATCTCTACACAAGTAGAAGAAACCTTCCTTTTTGTGTAAAAGGGAGTCTAAATGTCTGAAGGTTTCTATTCCAAAAGGTCGAATAGTCCAGTGAGCTGGATGCTAGGGAAAAGGAGTGCAGTTCCAACAGCAGACTGAATAGATATGTTAATTGATGATCTAAGCCATGAATAACTTCCCAGTTTCTTTCATTCCCTAAGCAAGTAGTTAACTATGCCATGCTAATAATTTCTCTAAAATACCGGTGCAGAATCACAGATCGGTTGTTACTTTAGGTAGCTTTCTTTGAAGGGCATGCACACAGTCACCCTGCTCCCCCTCGTGCATGCCTTTTGGCTGGATGAGAAATGGCAATGCTTATTTGTAGAATCCAAGTGGCCTAAACCACACAATCAAACATATGCTGGATATGGGAGGGTGGATTTGTTTTGTATTTTTTAATGCATCCTGTGAATGTAGATTTCTGTACTTAAGCCTGAGATTTTTTTTTCTATCCAGTCTAGCATCCTGAGCCTTGACAATATATGAATGACATCAATAAAAATTATGTTAAACTCAAAAGAAAGTAATAAACAATGTAAACTGTCATGATGCTCTGATGTTCATTGTCTACTTGGTGGTTTTGTGGCTGGACATTTGCGGTGGTTCATTGTCTGTCATACACACAATCAATATAGCCACTAAGACCATAATAAGTCTGATTCATTGCCAGCCTGGTTTGAATTCCAAATGGTGAGTTACAAATGACATTTAGCAAGACACAAAGTCCTCTTTCAGTACCAGCATTAATTCAATATGCTCAAGATAATTGTGGAATATTTTTCTCTTTTCCTATTTCTCATGTTCCATATTAAGGGAAAATACATCTTTTTTGTAGAATGGTTTTTAAGAGAAAATGCTATCTTACTATACTTACACCTCTGTAATTCTGACAGCATATTGCATCTGTAGAAGCAAATGACTTTCCCGCACAATCATATTTCCCTTTGAAAGTAGCCAGCACTAATGGCTGTTTCTTTTTTTTCTTTCTCTCTCTGTCTTTCTACCCTTCCCTACGTAGCCTTCCCTCCCTTCATTTTGTAATAGGATAAAAAGAGCTATATAAATACTGTCAAATCAAAGAGATGAAATACCAAAACATCACACAAAAATACTGTAAGATGTTTGATTGTCTCTCACCTTAAGGTGAAAGGCAATTTGAGCCAAGGAATTATGTTGTAAGGATAGCGAGAAGATCAGATGACATTTTTATTGCCCAGAACATGCGACTCAAATGACAAATACTTTTATACGCTGGGGGGGAGTTGTGTACTGTGGGAATAAAGATGGTAAAAAAATAACCAAACTAGAATAGTTACCCACCAGAAAACAGCTCTGTTCTAGCTAAGAATTGAGAAGGGTTGCAAGAATTACTCAACAGACACACAGGAAAAGACTTAAATCACAAACTCTCTCAAACACTCATTTTTTGTGTCCTTGGAAGGCTGAACATTTGGTTCTCTTGTCTCTCTCCCTGTCTCCTGCAGAGGTGCAGGTGCCCGGGGTCGGCGATGCTGACCACTGCAGACAGCGGGTTGAGGGGAAGAGCTCTCCCCACCCTGACATGTTACTGCTGTCACTGCTGCTGCACAGGCTCCATGCCTGGTGCCCCATTTGCTCCCTGCCACCCCAGATATCTTACTGGGCCCAGGGGCTGTGCTTGATGTGACAAACTCCCCAGATGGTGGAGGGGCACCATTCTGCTCACCCCACTGCCCCCCAAATACACAGCTGGTGTGGGGCTGTACTGCTGAAGTCCTTTGGCCCCTGCCATAGCAAGGACTGCTGGTGGGGGGTTGTGGTGCCTTCTCATTATCAGTGCCCCACTCGCCCCTGCCTAATTATACGACTGGTCTCTTATCAATAATACATAATGGAGAAAGAAAAGCTGGTTTCTTGTAAAATTTCCATATTGCTCCCCTGATTCATCATTCATCTCGGAAGTCACCACATTGCTAATCCAATCTGGGATTCACTTCCTACTAAAAAAAAAAACAATTGTACTCGGACAAGGATTGGAGCCCAGTGATTTGGTGGTAAATGACATCTTATGCTTTAGTGGTTCATTCAGCTTCAAATCCTGTATATTATTTGTATTTCCACTGGCTGACTGGTATGGATTTAAACATTTTTAGCTTACTCTTCACCACAAGGCTGCCTGAAAGTTACAGTGATGCATGAAACTGCTGAGGTGACAGCAATAGCCCGTGAGTGTGGAGCTGATTCTCTACACCGGTGCCCTGGAAGGAAATTACTCCTGAGCAGAGATCTGTATTTTGCAGGTCTAGGTGGTAATTAAGTGGTGCATAGGTCTTATTCTGGTTCTCTGCACAGGGGAAGATTTCACCCTTTGAGCTAGGTGAACTATTCATAGCAATCAATTAATTCTTCCATTGGACCTCTACCTTTTTTTTCTCTTCATAAATTCACTGTGAACAGTTCATGACTCCTAGTAATTTGTTTGTTTGAATGTTTTATGCGAATATATTAAAGGCTATGAATTGCTTATGAACCATGTGCTGCATGTGGTTGTAGAGCATTTGACATTCATCATTTCAATTTCAACTGGTCGGACCACGCTTAGACAAGCATTTCTAAGACAAAGACTAGGACGCATTTCAAGTGCCTTACCTGGTGGTGTGGTGTCAGGATGTTGCTCCTTAGTGCCTCGGTTGCTCCCATTGATGATCTTTGGGTTTCACCTCTTGGTTCAAGGAAACTTTCCATTTCCCAAGTCAAGAAAGCCACCTATGTTTTTAGCCCTTCACAGTTGGTGAAGAGTGCCTACAGTCAAACTTCACTCTCCCTGGAGAGAGCAGTTCCTTGAACCCTCAGTACCAAACTCTGAAAGTCTTCATGTCTCATCCACAGAAGTTTCCTGCAATACCCTTGCACATGCACTGAGTGAGTACCTCTTCCTCCACAGCTCCTTTCATCATGAGGGGCTTCTTTTATTTTCACTCAACATGCCTACAATGCTGTTCCCCAGACTATTTTTCTACCATGCACTTGGAGTCCAGCTTTTCCTAGAGCTGGTAGGAGGCCAAAGGATTAGCCAAGGGGTGAAGTGGTTATAGAGGATTAAGACAAGTAGGCATTTAACAACATAGCACTGAAGAGCAAGGAGGAGGTGTGGTTGTCTCACTTCCTAGCTTTCAAATGTTTGGGAAATTCTGGTTTGAGTTTGTCAGTTTAATCCTTCCCAAGCTATCAGCACAAAGGTTTTGTGATTTGGCTCCTCTCTACTGACTGCTCATGAAGAAGAGGAATGCCTGCTCCTACCTCTCTAAGCTAAAACATCCCACACTAAACCATTATAACACATCCCAACATGGAAGCTCCTTTTTATATCCCCTGATATCCCTTCCCAGCATGACTTGCAACAGCCAGCATTTCCCAGCATTCCCCTGGGGACTACATCTCCCAGAATCCCCTTGTGCTAAACTGTTCTGGGGCCAGGCATGTTTTAAGGGACCCCGAATGAAGGGACCAGTTCTAGTAATAGGACCGTGCGTTTCCTTTGCAAGAAAATCCCTTGCTATCAATATTCTGCAAGTTGAATAACCGTAATTTTAAAACACTTTTGGTGATGTTTGCATAGCTTAAATTTATTTAAATGTGTGTGACATACTCTTGTTAAATTTATCTCCCCAAACTACTCTGCTCACTCCCAGATATCCACTTTTTTCTGTATCAAACTCTGTTACAAAAAAGAATTTGTGCTGGTAAACATTGCCTCTAGGAAAATCCTGCAGGCCTACTCAAATTAAGTCAGAGACCAAATTAAACAGAAATAAGGGGATTTACTTGAATGAAACGCTCTTTTTTCAACTACCATTTTCCTTTAAAAAAATGCATGTACTAATTTTTAGAAGTTAAGACTCTATGAAAACCCTGCTTGAAAAGTAAAGGGAAGCCAAGAATATCTGGCAGTGGCAAGGAGGGGGCAAGGGAGATGCATCTGCGTTGCATCTTAAATAATTATTTCTTTCCATCAGACTGCCTAAGGACTCATCCTTCCCTTGAGAGCAGAGAAAGGATTTTCTCTGTGTCTTCTCTATCAAAATACAAACACTTTAGTTAGCATTCCTTGGGGTTAAGCCTGCTCCCCTAACTCTTTGCAGCCTCCCAAGCACAAAACTGGGTTAGTCACCAACCAGAGTATGGATGGACACTTGCATGGCAGGGGTGGCCACGAGCTGGCCCATAGGCGCTGATGGAGCCAAGACGCAGAAAATGGAGATTGAAACGGGATGTGGATCATTTCTGAAGTATGAAAAAGTATATGTTGCACTTTTCCTTGTTGTTTTACATAGTGTGTGTTTCATGCACCTCTGCTTTCTGGTCTGAAGCAGTAGGGGAATCAGTGGCAAATAATCTTTTAATCTCAGTCTGGGCTGGCTTGGCCACGCAGGAAGAAAGAGACTAATTTAAAAGGTTTAGTTTTGCATTGACATTAAGAAGATGCCAAAAGAAGTCGGCTAATTCTGTGTTGTGCTCTTAGCTGAGGCAATAGAGAGAGAAAAGGCAACTGCGAAAAGAAGACTGAAAAGCAGTTATTAAAGCAATCACTGGTTCTTAAGGTATTACTTTCCCCCCATATCTGTTATTAGCAGTCTGAGAGAAAGGGAATGATTCTTAATAGAGTCTGAGTCAAACAGCTCTCAAATGAGCTCTTACGTGGACAAGGGTGAACACAATGCTAAATATAATGAATGGTTAAACAGACAAAAAGCATTCACAAGGATGGGATAGCGCGAACCAACTAATAGAGTTTCTTCCTCTGGCCACCTTCTAGACAGGGTCGTGTCATGAAAATTAGCCATGTCCTCCTGATTTGGCAACCTGAGATGTAAGAAACAATAAACAGACTCTGGAAAATTTAAACAAAGTCCCCTTTAACCTCAATTACTTTTAAAGGAAAGATTTGTTATACGAGAAAGGTGATGGCTGGTGTTTGGTAAACACGGTGTATGGAAAATAACGGTTTTAAAACACGAAGAGTGTTATGAGTCACTCTCTTGACCTTTCCCCCCAAAGAAGCATTGTTCCCCTCTCAATGGCCTGCATTTGTTTGATGTAACAGGTTGTATTTAGGTTGCTATGTGTTGCAAACCCTGCAGCTGCAGCGGTTGAAAGGAAGGTAGCGTTGGTTAGAAGTCTGGAAAAGATGCGCGAATGCAAGACTTGCATTAAAAAAAAGATTAAAAGTTTGTTGAAGTTTATGAGGTTATGAAAAGTCTCCTCATACCCACGCAGCTTCTCTTTTTCTACATGTCTTCCGCTATGTGACAACGCAGGATCAGATAGTGGAGCAAGGAATTAAATTATTGAAAGGAAATATTGCAGCATATTATCTAGGATATTAGGCACAACAGAAAGTTGCAATGTTGAAGGATCTGTCTCTCACTTCCAGCGGACGGAGGCTGCTCTTTGAAGAAAGGATTGTCTCATGACCAAGGTGCCGCACCAGAGCACAAGGAATCTCATTTCAGTGATTTGCTCCCTCAGACTCGCTGTACAATGTTGGCATATAAATCAACACAGATTTTGGTTTCATTTGTTTGGGGATGGGAGTTGCACAGCAGTAAGCTATAAACGTCATGCACATGATCAACAAATTCCCAAATGGGCATTCAGGTATAAAGTTAGCCAGTTATGCAGAGCCCTGATTTCTTTGTATAGTCACAGTAACCACACGTGCATGGATGCATGTCTTGCTGAGTAGGAACTAGACCAAAAGCTCCTGGAATGGTTTTATTTATTTTATTTTACTTCTTTTTTTTTTTTTACAAAAGGGGATTTGACTGTCTCTGCATCGTTTCCAACAATATATGGTAACAAATTATGTGAGAGGCAAAGAAAATTCATGTACATTCATTGGCTTTGCATAAAGCTATCTGCCTTTGAAATGCAATGACACAAACTGTAAGTGTGGGTATGTTTTAATGCCACCCACGCACTGTGTCAGTGTTGCAATCAACAGGACTTTCATTCACGAAACAATAGTAAAATATACAACAGAAAGCATTATACATTGCGAATAAGAGATCTGCTTTGATATCAGGGAGGAGAATTGCACCCTTATTAAAAAAAAATGACTGGTTGTTTTTGTGCTGCTTTGCAACTCACGGAGAACAGAGCTATTGAGCGCCCGTCTTGGACATATTAAAGAGGATCTTTCATGATTCTCAATTTAGGAATGTTATATGTGGCATAATGAGGATCTGATCTAAAAAATCCTTAGTTGCACAGCACTGCCAGGGGTGAGGAAACTCTCGTCAAAGAGACTGTGTCTGTGCCAAAGCCTGGATTTTTGCAGGCTTCTTTTTCCAGGTATCTAATTAGGCAAGGTACTTACCATCTATTACACTTGGATGCCATTGTCACACTGAGCAGACAGACTTCAGGCAAGGTCCACAAGAATGGGAGGAGAAATTAGACTTTTGAAGGTTATTACATTTCCCTTCCAAATGCAAAGACGAAAAGCTGCAGCCTTTTTTCATGTGGTTCACTTCACTGGGATAATTTTGGTAATGTGGGGAGGAAGGAGTAGGTGTGTTGCAATGCTAATGAGCACATTTACAAGTCCCTGCCAGAAACTGAATGCTTCGGCTTGCCTTTATTAGCCATTTTGGAAGATGTCTTAGTTGCAATTGCACAAAAGCAATTGTCAGTGCTTTTATAATTTCTCATTTAGAATACTATGACATTATTTGGAGAAGGACTAGTTCTGCAGCACACAAGCCTATATCAGTATTGTATAATAGAGCAGCTAGACTCATTTCGCAGTGTGATTACAAAACCCATCACTGTGAATTATACAGCAAGCTAAATTGGTTTCCACCTTCTGCAAAGCCAGAATCTTATCTTGCACAAATAGTGTACAAATGTAGAAATAATATGAGTCCAACTTATCTGAACGATAGACTACAGAAAGCTTCCACTGTTCTCTCCATCAATGCTGTGTCTGCTGCTAATGACACCTTCTACATTCTGAAAGCAAACTCTAATAATGGTGAATACTCTTGCTTTTTTCCTTCTACAAAGCTTCAATTTACCAGGACATTCTGCCCACTGCTGAAAAACTCTTCAAATCTGAAAATTAATTAATTTCCTTGAGAAACCTCTCTTCATTTTTCAGGATCAAAACCACTTGTGAACACATCTGCTTTTGCTGTACATACTTTCCATAAATTGAAGATGCCCATTAATGCTTTTGATATATTTTCTGGATCATTTTTACATACATGGCCAGTATTTTATTGAGCAATTATTAACCCAGATTGTTCACAGTAGGCAGGCTTCCCTCTGTATATTTTTGTGGTCTTTTCAATTTATGCATTCTAATTTCCATGCGGCGTTTAATCTGTTTATGCCTACATTGCAACTGGCCAAGCTGAGTGCGGGAGTTTTTATGTAAATGTATAAATAAAATAGTATGTTGAAAGAGATCTTGATGAGCTGAGCTATGCTGACCCATCTCTTTGGCCAGCAACAGTATAGCTGCTCTTGGGAGAAGGCTAGAGGGACTGGCTATAGGAGACAGGTAATAGAGATATAAGCTAGGTCAGCTGAGAATTGGTGTAAGCTAGGTCAGTTGAGAGGGTTGCCAACCCTCCTGGATTGGCCGTGAGTCTACCAGAATCAGCATCAATCTCCCTATGACTATTGAATGCAATCTGGGAGATGGATATTGTGAACGGGTTGAACACTACAGTACAATTAATGACATTATGTCATGTTAGGGGAAAAAAATTCTCCCAGAATAGCTTCAGTCATCGTTGGCAACCCTAGTTGAGAAGTCTGGTTGTTAACAACTTTCGGGGAAAAGAACAAGACTGTGGATTGAACAAACGAGAATAGGTAGGTTTTGAAGGAGCTTCCTGAAGGGGATGACTATGTGTGGGTGACCAGAGATGGCTGCAAGTGACTTGTTAGGGTCATCATGCTCTGCAGGCTGAGAACTAGAGGATGCTTCTTAATGAACCTGCTTCTTTAACCTTGCACACGACAACTTGGAAGGTATGAATCTGCTAGGAAAAATAAAAACCAACCCAAACTTCCATTAAGATGTTTGATGGATGGCAGCATCTGCTACTTGTTATGGAAATTAAAGGTATCTTTATGGCTCCTGGTAATGCAGCTTGCAGTTGGACAAATCTGAGGTGTTCTTCCTATGCGTCCAACAAACCAAGAATTAGATCATAGTAAACACTGTTACTTTCATACATATGAAAAGCAACCTAAATCGTCTGTATGTTTTGTAATGTATCCATCCATCCATGTGAGAAGCAAGGGGTTTTTCTTTTTGACATCTAAAAGCTGTGCAAATAACTGATTTTCTAATTCACTAGCACATCTGGGGAAAAAAAGATTTATTGAAACTAAAACAAAAAATGTTTCAAAATGTTTAGTGAAATGAAAAACAAAGTATAAACTAAATGTTTCAGTTGACCCCAAATTACCCATTGTCCTTTAATTACGATTTCCCTTCATCTTTTTAAAACAATTGAAGCTAATTTTAATGAAAATTAACTTTGAATTAAATCAAATATGCATTTTGAGAATTATAAAATGAAATACAAATGTATGGGTCATCCTCTACCCCCCTCCCATTACAGAGAATTCAGGAAAATGAACACACATGTCTACAGTGAATTACATTTTCAGTAAGAACAGATTTCAGCTGCATTTTTTCTTCCATCTCTTCTCAGAGCCTATAGAGACAGCTCTGTTTGCTATATTATGCGACTCACTTGGAGTTTAAAATGCTGTCCTGATGTTATGCGCCTTTCTCTGGTGAACAGAGACTGTTGACTTAAAAGACAGATATTAAAGCTTTTTATTTTTACTCCTGCAGGTCCCACAGCATTTCCAAATGTATTCGTGAAATAAAGACATGCATGATTCCAGGTGAAGAATTTATTATTATTTTTATTATCTCCAAGTGCACTTCCCTTGACTTTGATTAAAGGCTAAAGCATTTATCTAACATAAGCATCTCCCAACTTGCACTGACTTTAAAGGACAGAGATGATTAAGACCTTTACAGTCAGCTAAGAAGTGCTACGGGCTATAGTTAGTAAGCAAGCTGTACAAAGGTTCACTTTATGATACTTCCATACTGAATAGGTTCAACCTGAGATACAGTTTCTGGCCTAGGCATACAGTTGACAACATCTCGCCTCCCTTGTTCTTTCATGTTTGGGATGCTTTATGCAAATATCTCAGCTGAATGTAAGCTGCTCAGCGGGTTAGAGAAGGAAAGGCTGAGTCTGCAGTAGCCGGGCTTTAGGTCATTAAGGGCTTTTAAGGGATTTGGAGAATTTACCTTTGTAATTTGCAAATGTTATTAATTCTAATGCAACCCATTTTACTTTTTTGCTTAAATTGAGCCACGGCCAAATAAACCTTGTAAAGAAGGACAATTACTACTTCCTGTGATTAGAAAGAACATTTGGATAAAATGTCTAAATCCAGCTGCATATTGTGGGATGCAACGATTTTAATCCCAAGGATTATAACTATCAGCATCGCGCATACATCATACAATTCCGTTGTTATCCAAAACAATTTCACACTGAACCAGTTCCATCTCTGCATAAGGAGCAAATATTGAACATGGAGTGATTGACATAGAAGATCCTAAACCACAAAAAAACCCCCAAAACCCATGGTTCTATAAATTATCCATTCAAATTATTCCAAATCGATGTGTGCAAACTTCTTTTTGCCACAGATACGGTCAGATATAAACAGAAAAAGGCATGCTATCATGGGTAGACCCAACAGTTTCATTGCTTTTTTTCTCTTCCCACTGTGGATATTAGTGCTGAAAGGCTATATGAATGCACAGTTTAAAGCTATACCTACCCGTAGTGGTTACCTTATCTTTTTGACTGACAACGATGAGATTTCTGTCATGCTTTGCCTCTCCTACAGTGCCCATGATGGATTTTTTTTTTTAAAATCTTATTACTGGATGCACTGTCGTGGTCTCAGATGGAACTTTCAATCAAAAAGGCAATCAGAAGGTTATACAATCGTGCTTTTTCCTACAAAGGAGCCTTGCAAAGCTGTGTGGTGAATAATATAACTCATAGTCAGGAGATACTTGCCTTAAATCTGTATGCGGCTGTAAACAATAATCTGATCCATATCTTACAGCACCCTGCCTTGCTCCGCAGAGTGTGGTCTAGACTGGAGCTTGGTTCAATCTGTTGGCAATCAGGCCTTCGCTCTTCTGCCACTGTACTGTTTCCCATTACAATGCAGAATGCCCTTTCACTTTGGGAAAGTGATTAATAGAGCCTTCACACGAACACATCTGACTGTTATTGAAATCTGTTACAAAATGTGTTCAGTTTCATTTGAAACCCCGGTGAATGCAGCTTTTCTATCTTTAGATGACTTCACTGTTTAGCTTATATTATTACTAAGAGGGCTGTGAAAAGTTATTCAGAGATGGAACTTGTGAATGCAGCCTAATTTAAATAAACTGGAGACTTCATTAATTTCATTTAAACCTTTACAATGGATGTAGAAGCAGTGTGAGCATATTAGTTATCTGCAAACTGCAGTTATTAAAGCCAGCTGTAGCATAGCTAAAGCTAATGTCAATATTTCCATTTTGAAAGGCAGACAAAGTTGAGGGTGATGCGTTTAGCTCTTTTTTGTTTTAAAATAAACTTAATGGGAAAGCCTGAGACAATCATTTTTATTTATTAGAAATCTTTTAAAAAGGTTGAGAGGTTAATTTGCAGCATGACACACAGAGAATTAGGCGTATCTATAAGTTCTCTTGTAGTTACAAGCAACTGCATGTCTAATTCTCCATGCACTGTTAAAAATTGCCTCCAAAACCTCTCCTTTGGTGTTTGGACTGCATCCACTACTGTTAAACTGGGTATGTACCAACCAATAGCAAGCTAGTTAATTGATTAATATATGACTTTGCATAACCTGCATCTGTCAGCAGTTTATAAAGAGCCTTTCAGATATTCACAGCTATTCCTCTCAATGGGGTGCAGGTAAAGCTGAAAGAAACAGTGGTAACAAGAAAGGTATTTATAAAAATATATTTCACAAAGTAGGAAACAATACAGGAGTTTCTCTGAATACAATACATGGAGTAAATAAACAAACAATAATATAGCATCAAAACAAAGTAGAAAATTAAAATGATTTGCATGTAATACTTAGTTTTATTATACAATTGCTACTTCTAAATGGCAAGTTTGCATTACAAATTGAATATGCTTGCAGCTTCTAGTGCTGTTCTTTCTCTGTGTGCAAGAGCCCTGGTGCATCACCATGAATAGTATATAAAAGAAATGCTAATAACGTAAGCAGTAAAATTATGTACACACTGGTTCCTGCTCTAATACAGTGGAGAACTATAAGCATGTTTTTACTGTACTGTGTAATGTGTGAATTTCTAAAAGTCTATAGTTTAAATATTCACATGAACCAGTTTACTTCCAGCTGTTTGTGCTTGTATTAAAACACCAGGTACTATATTTATGAAGAAAATATAAAACTGTCAAAAGTTCTCTCTGGGAAAGTTTTATTCCTGCCAGCATTCACTTAAAACTCAACTACTGCAAATGGATAGGTTACGGCTTTAACCTGCAACAAATTGTAATTTTCTTTTCAAAACGTACATTTATTAAACATTCATTATATATAGAAAAAAACTCTAAAGATTTATTAATGGATATAATTTAGTTTTCTTTATAATCTTACTCTATAGATTATCAACCTTAATAAATAAAAGCAGTAATGGACATCAATAAAATATTTATTTCAAGGATTAAACAAATAAATTCAATCTTTAGCAATAAAATCGGCAACCATTTCCTATAAGTCAGTCCATCCCCTTTCACAGTTTTCTTTTCCTTTTTCTTTTTTTCTTTTTAGAAGATGAAGCGGAGAACAGGAGTGATCCTTCTTCTAGAAAACAATCCTTTTTTTAAGGTGGGCTGTGTTTCCCAATCCTTGAATCTCTGCACATTAGTAGGATTTATTACCGCAGCACTGGAATGGATTAAGAACATGTGAATATTTTAAGGCTTGACACAATATTTAAAGATGATATTCAGTCTGTGGTTATGTGGCCAACAATTACTGTATGTACAATGTATGGTCACTGACAGTAGAAACCAGCAGGGATTTACAATGCTATTACTATTCAGCATTGCTAAGAAGACCAACTATTGCTTTTAACATTTTTGTGGTGGGATCTTTGTTGGCAATGCGAAACAAACCATTAGTTTTACGCATACTGGCAGGAGATACTGTTCAACAGCAAAATCTCCGCGGGTCCATTATCTAGAAAAGCACCTTTTCCTTTTTATTCCTTTCATTTCACTGAAGATTATCAAAGATCCAAATCTCCATCTTCAGAGTGGTCAAGTGAATATCAAATATCCAAAGACTTCTAGACACTCCACATACTTTACTTTACACTCCACAAGACTTATACCTCCTAACATATACTTTTTTTTTTGTTTTTTTGGTTCAACATTACAATGTAGTTGATTTTATAGATGACTGGCGCTAAACTTGCCTCTAAAACAAAAAGCCACATTAGTTGTAACTAACAGCTGTGGCTCTAGAATATTACATGATCGTTAAGTCAAGAGTGAAAAAGTTTGTAATCCACTGTCAAGTTTCTTTGTCACTTTCTCCAACTGAGTAAAGTTCTCCGAGTCTTTTAAAGCGGGGACCCCATTCACTGAGGTAGTCAAAATTCTGGTCTGAGTCTGATGTAGAGGACTCCAAGGAGCTAAGGGAACCAGCCACTGAGCCTCTGCCTTCATAGCCATAAATCTGGATAGAGTCATATGGTGGAGCTGTGGGATCATTATCAGCTTCGTGAAGCCTTACATTAATAAATTCATCAACATCAACACCATTAGGAACAGGTGCAAGCCCCTGCCTGGGCATAAATTGAAGATCAGGCTTAATATCCTTACGGGGCAAAAATCCATTAATTCCATCTGGATTTTGCAAAGTTGCAATGTCAAACGCTTCTGTATCCTCTTCGCCACCTCCTTCATCATCATAACGGATTATGTTTTCCCTCACATCTTCATCATCTTTGATAATTAGAGGCTCATTTTTATGTCTTCTTAATGTTACAAACAGCACCACAATGACTGCAAAGGAAGCATCATAAGTTGATTAACTAAGAAAGCATCTAATCAAAGCAACTTCAAACCAAACACTTTTGTAGAGTGCTGGAGATTTTTTTTTCTACATGAGTAATGAAGCCATGAGAAGAGCGAAAAAACCTAGGGCTGCAACTACACTCTGCTTCAGTCATAAAAAATGTGATCAGGAACTGAAGCAAAGAACATGCCCTTCTTATATTTATGTCCCCACATTTAGAAAATGTTGGCCCTAATTTTCAAAATGAATGTGCATAATTGTGAACCTATTTCTAAGCTGAAGTCTGTAGTTAGGTACCCAAAACCAGAGGCATCCAAATTTACACAGAACTTAGGAAATACAGCCTTGACCTTAGCCACAGGCAGAAATGGTTATCTTTTGCTGGCGGTTGCTACAGACTCATGCAGTAGGAGACTAAAACTCTATGAAAAAAGAGAGGCAAAGGGCCTAGATCACATTCATTTCAGAACTATGGGGAGGTGCACTAAGGAGTGTAAATTGGTTACTCTTTGTTGTTTTTGCAGCCTACTGCTAAAATTTCAGTTTATTGAGGTATTACAAAGCAGAGCTATAAGACAGAGAAGTGGGATTCTTCATTCATTGTTCTCTCTCTTGCTTTCCTGATGTTGTATACTAATTTTATATGCTTTATTCAAATATACAGCACTGCTTATCTTGTAAAACTGCAATATCCCTTAAGCCACTGCAATCCGGAATAAACTCATGCAAGTCTCAGAAGAAAGAACATATAATAAATAATCCATTTTCCAGCATCCACAGTACATTTCTCAGTTCCCCTTACTGCTCAGAACCCCTAAAGCCTGATGGGATTTAGTGAATTTGGTTTTATAATCCAACCTTTTTATTATGCAGTTGCTATGTAAGGCTCTTTGGGGGGTAGGGACTTTGCTTTATATTTCTTTTTGTTCTGCGCCTAGCACCACAGAGCTCTGGTTCTGACTGGGATCATTGGGCATGATTTTATATACAATGTGTATGTTAATATCTTTTCCACATAGCAGTACCTTTACCATTTGACTTCCTTATTTTTATTCATTTATGAACCAGAAAAATTTTGAACAGCAGACTATAAAATGAATACGTACCTAGCAGCAAAATGATGCATGCTAATATGGCAATTAAGGCTCCCATACTGAGTCCAATTGGAAGTACATAAGCTTCAACATTACAGGACTGGACAACACCATCACTGCTGCAACCACAGACCCGAATGGTGAGGGTGCTGGTGCTGCTCATGGGAGGATTTCCACTATCACTTATAATGATTGGTAAAAGATATACTTCTTGCTTCTGACGGCTGAATCCACTATGCTTTGCCAAAATGCTGAGAGTATTATCTGGAAAAATGAAAATTTAAATAATTGCATCATTTCAAAAGAGCTGCTGAAAACAAAACTTTTTTTCTAGTTCATAAATCCCCTCCGTAAAAACATACCTCTTTTGTCATACCCTTACCCAACCCCTCCACCAAGTATATAACCAGGCAGCAAACCTCTTGCACACAGTCGTAAGAACTAAGTTAATAAAGACAGTGGATGGAAAAGTTCTATTTAACACAATCCCACCTGTTATTGTCTTACTTAATAAAGTACACCCATCCATTAAAACAAAATGTTCCCTGGATCATAAATAGGACATAGTATTTTGTACCTGCAATAAAAGAAGCTTTTTTTTTTGTTAATGTAGCAGTTAGCGAACAGAAGAAAACAAACAGAAGAGTGGGTTGGAAGCTGCGGGCCTCGATTCAGAAGTAATGAACATGTATTCATGCTCATTACATTGGAAGAAGTCAGACCTTGTTTCTTATGAAAACAGCAGGACAAAAGTGATCTCAGAACATAATTGCTCTAACTTTTGCAGTCTTGTGCGCATGTTTAATTTTACATATATGAGTAATCCCATTAACTTCAATGGGATTTCATATATAAAGTTACCCATACCAGCACATGATTTCAGTCACTGATAGCACATCTCATGTTTTGCAAAAGAACTCATGGAAGTAGCTAGAAAAAGAGTGTCAATGGAAAAGCCGAGAGAAGGAAAGGATGGATTTACCACAAAAACACTCTTAACGCTCTACTTCAAACTTGGTTTTGGTTGATTGCTTCGACAGACTTCCTATAGACTACTATCAGAGATCAATTTTGACTAACAGTAAGCTATTTCTTCCTTTCTGAGCTACATAGCAATGAAATGGCTACAAAGGCCAAACCGTTAAGGAATCGTGTATGGTCACTGGGGCTGAGGGGACATAGGCCATCAAACATGATGCTAACCATATCATTTCCATGTTCGATATAAATACTGGCCTGTCTTAACCACACTAGCTCAATGGGAAGCTATTCCTGGGACAACCTCTGAACCAGAATCAGACTTGCTGCTGTCTCTCCCTTTCTCACAGAGTCAAAACTCACTTTCTCTCAGATTTCAGCAAATGAACCCCATAAAAGTTATCAAGATAGAACTCCTGCAGTACTTACATTTACTGTTGCATATATTATATTTTAAGTATCGACGATGCTGTAACAACTAGAATGTGATGAATGCTGATTTTATTTAATGGTACTCTTTGTAGTTGTACATCAAAAATTATTCAGATTCTCAGATAAAATGATTGAATCCTCACAAAACGTATGAGATTTTCTATTGCTATTAGGTAACCATACATTCCAGACATTGAACAGCCTATCCCTTTCAGATATAAATGATTCTGAATATGCCACAATGTTCAAGTTCCAGCTATGGTGTGAAATCACTTAAAATATGCAAGACACTTTGATTTATGTAAGACTTAATTATTTTTCTTATTTTAAACTGTTTTATTCAGAGGAAGAAAAAATGAATTCATTGTTATGAGTTATGTCCCAGTAGAGTTTGTTGATATTACCCTGCTTTGTATGTTCTTTCATAAAAAATAATATGACAGATTAATAAACTGATATCCTCAGATTTCTTAGGCCTCCAGCATAGGGGTGTTTATATATCTTCCTGAGAAACCTAATAAAAGTGATGGACAATGGAAAGCTAGACTTGTGCATCACATTTGGGTCTAAGAGGTAGATTGTAGCTCTTTTCATTAGTCTCTTTTCTCCTGCATTTCCAAAGTAAATGTTCTTCAAATACCAAGAAAAATCGGTCTCCTGGTATTCAGTGTTATGAAATGAAACTGACACAATTACTAAATGCCTTTTTATGAAAGAAATGAAATTGAAGAGGGAGGGTCATGTGGTTCACATGGAGAGAAAAAAAAAAAACCCTGAAAAGATAGGGGATGTTCATATGATAGATGGAATTACATCTCAAATCCTGAAAGGAAACTCAAAAATCATTCAGTGCAGCTCAGGAGATATTTGAGGGGTGTATATATGTTCCTATGATCCTGTTGTCAGTCAAATCCCTGCTGCACTTTAGAAATATCTTAAGACTATTCTTTTTGGATTGACTGGTTATTGCCCCCATGGCAGTCATCATTATAGGGGTAACAATCACGTCTGGTATAAGCATTCAAGAAAGCGCACCCCAAAGAGAATTCAATCTATAAAATACTAAACAAGCAGGCATAAAGACACAGTGGATAGGGGGAAAAGGAAGAAAAAAACAGTAAAGTGATTAGTTAATTTCTGACCATTGTTAACAACAGTACTTTGTTCTGGTTTTCTTCATTACGTATGCTTATGTATTATATATATCCATCAAATAGAGACACAGATAAATACAATTGGGCAAGGGTAGCTACAAAATATACATAGGCATAGACAACCCAAAATATCTTACAGCCATAGTGTAATGGGGAATTATTTGTCGTAGGGTTTGAGTGTTGCTGCAGCTGTCATGGTCTAGGATGTGAACAAAAGGCAAAGGTTTTTTGTGATCTCTCTTATTGGGCCAGCTGTATAGCTGGGAGATCTGCTGGACAAATTTTCAGGTATCTAGTGCCCTTCCTCAGGGTCATCTTATACACTCTTTTGTTGATTTGCTCATCAGAAAGCTTCCTCTTCCAACTTTAAAAAGAAAAGTGCAGTGATAAAATTATATGTTGCTTTGGCTTTTCTCAAGTTATGTGTATATTTCTACTTAAATTGTTGCCAGAAATAATCTTGCCCTGTACCATAAGGGTGCATTCATCAAACCTTTTTTTAAAATGATTTAGGTACTTTTAGTCAGGTTTTTCAATATATTCCTGTTGTTTCTAAATGACTGCCATTTAAAAATTATCTGAGAAGCTCCAATCACTGTCCTTGTCTTTCAGACCCCCAAAGGAAAAAAAAATGCTCTAATCCTACAGTAAGAAAACTCTTGGGTAAAGCCCATACTGCCTGAAGTCAAAGGAACCCTTCAAAGTTCTCAATGCAACCTCAGGGATTCATGCTGTTTTGTCTTATTCACTGCTTTCCTATTACTTCTTCTTTTTCCTTCTGCCATTCTTTATGATTAAAAAACACTAATAAAAAATTAGTAGAATGGTGGGACTCCAGCCATGGTACTTTCTGAGCTCCTTTACTGTCCTTGTGATAATGGATCCATATGTTGGAAATGTACAATGACTTCTTGCATTGCAGTGTTCCACCCTCACAGGTGTCACTATAAGTGCCCCTTCCACACTTATCCTAGCACTGCCCTTTTCCTTATTATGCAATACGCCTTCCCAGCCCCATGCACCTCAGCTCTGGCCTCCACTTCCCCATCCGCAGGCTGTTTGTGACTGAAACAAAACTGCTGTTTTTGTGAGTAGGCTGTTTCTTTCCATTTCTGACACAGCACTTGTGGCTGTTCTCTTCTATCTAATGCATGGGCCAGTATTATTTTGGGTGGAGGGCTGCTTACTGAGTTTTGGCAAGCCATCGATGGCCGCATGGCAAGCAGCCAGGACAAATAAATATTAATTTTCTAAATTTTTTAGGGGCCCCATGGTTCAGATAGAATGGCCTGGTGGGCCACATCCAGCTCGCGGGCCACATTTTTTCCACCCCGATCTAATGAGAAGATTGTGCAGAGTGTGCAGGCACAGATGAATCATGACACAAAAAAGGTCAAAAAAAGGTCTCTTTACTCTGCCCAATACCCACAACAAGCTTCATTAATGGCTGCTGCTCTTGCTTTGCACTTTCCCTATAACCTACTTCAAACAAAAATATCAATGTAGAAGCTACAGCCACTAAAGGACCCTATTCAAAATTTCCATAAAAGAGAGAATCCAGTAACTCACTTGGCAACTGTCGATCCTTTGGATCATGGGGTACACGCAAGAGGTCTACGTGATCAGCACACCAAGACCTTCAGTGTGTACATCTAGGCAAGAGTATGAAAGACTGAAGGTTTGCCTAGACCTACCATCCCCGCTTTAGACTACTGAAACAGAGTCCAAAGGCCAGACTGAGTCCAGACATCCAGTGCCTTGATGGCTGTAGCTTCTGCCACACAGCAATAGATTAGAGCTGCTGCTGCTGACTGCCTAATGCCTCCGTAAGGGCACGCTTCTGTCACAATGATGTCCCTCAGCCTTTCATAAAGCTTCCTCTTCCAGTTCATTATGTCGTGGTTTGTCTTTTCTGAAGTTACATATATATATTTCTACTTAAATGTATTTCTGCATTTGATTGTTTCATCTTAAGTATGCTACTTTGCACTTGTCCTTATTGAAATAAATCAGCTGAAACACATTTATCAAGGCTATTCTAAATGCTAATATTGTCCACCAAAGCATCTGCCATCCCACCCTACTTGATAGACTCACTTGGTGGACACAAAAAAGCCTTTTGACACTGAAGCCTGCAGGGACTCCTCTTGTTTCAAGATGTACATAGCTGTAGGTAGCATAACGTGGGTGGGAGGAGAATAAAGTCTGCAGACAGGGGCAGAAAGAGGGACCAGAACAGAAAAAAGAAATAGATAAAGATGTAGAAGGCAGGAGGTGGACATTGTTGGGATATACGGACTATAGAAAAGCAAAGCATGAGGGTGGCTGAACTGAATAAAGTAGATGGAAAAAGGGGACTGGGGGAAATAAGACAGAGGAGAGCAAAGACAGACTGGCACGGTTACCCCTGTACCTCAACAAATGAGAGCATATGCAAAGTTAATAAGATACTGCTCACAGTTAATAACGACCAACATTTGGCAACTGGGAAGGGAAAAGACAGGTGTAACCAAGCTCTGTGAGACAGGGAATGTTATTCAGTATGCAGCTGTATGTATAACTGCTGATGTCTCGAAGCAGTGTGGAATAGCAGATGCTTTGGAGGAAGAGATTAGGATTTAGAATGACCATGATAAAGGAGTTGCAGTTGAGTAACTGCAATAAGGGCAAGTGCAAAGTACTACGCTCAGGATGGAACAATCAAATGCAGAAATAAAATCTAAGTAGAAATATATACATAACTTCAGAAAATACAAACCACAACGATTTTATTAAAATCGTTTTCTTCTTACAATTAGAAGAGGAAGCTTTTGTGACTGGCTCGGCTGCAGTACTATAGAAATGACCCCCAGGTCATTTAATGGACTGTTAATTAAATATGAGCCAATACTCTAGAGTGACATTACACGTTAGGACCCCCTCCCCTCCATGTACCATACTAAGGGAATGTAAAACACAAGTGTCCCCACAATAAAGCTTGCTCTCTGAGCATCTCAAAGTTATTCCACTTCATGCAAGGGTTAATTCTGGGCTGTGCTACCTAGCTCATGTCAGGTTAATTTCAGCCTGATCAATGGAGGTAAAATGAGCAATTTACAGTCCTCCAGCATCCCAAGATGCACTGCTCTCAGCTCCCCCACCCTACCCAGAACAGGAGTAGAGCCCGGGTGAGCTCTTAGCAACACCCTTGCCTACCAGCCCTCTTGTGGCAAGTCAGAGCTGTGCAGACAAGAAATGGCAGTAACCTTAATGTGCAAAGGCCTACAGAACATTGCAACTTCAACACCACTTAGCATTCCACATATTTAGTATGGAGGAAGTGCAACATGAATAATTTTTTAAAAAGCTACTAGAACATTGCAATGTATTAACAGGAGGATTGTATGTAAGCCATGGGAATGTATTCTTCCACTCTGTTCGGCACTGGTGAGGCTTCACCTGGAGTACTGTGTCAGTTTTGGGTACCACACCTCAAGGAAGACAGAAACAAGCTAGAAAGAATAGAGAAGAGTGACAAAAATGATCACAGTGCTAGAAAACAGGACATGAGAGGAAAGGTGGGAAGAACTGGGACTATTTTGTTTGGAGAATAGAAGACTGAAGGTAGATTTGATAACAGATTTTAAATGCAAAAAGGGTTGTTACAAAGAAGATGGTGATTCACTGGTCCCTCTGTTCACAAAGGACAGGAAAAGAAGTGATGGCTTAAATTACAACAAGGGACATTTAGGCTGGATCTGCAGTCCTTTAGGTTTCTGCAGACATTTAGGATGGATATCAGGAAGAACTTCCTACCTCTGAAAGTGGAGAAATACTGGAACAGATTACCCAAGGAGATTGTGGAGTCTATTTTTAAAGGTAGGTTAGATAAACATTTGTCTAGGATGTTTGGACAGGCATGCTCCTGCCTTTAGGAAGGGCTTGAACAAAATGACCTCTGGAGGTTACTTCTAGGCCTATTTTTCTATCATTCTAGGGTGCTTAGTAGAATACAAGCCCGATATGGCTAGGCTGCAGATGGAAATGCATTGTAAGAGCCAGATAACAAGAAGGAAGAGAACACAGGTATTGAAGAATACTATGAAAAGGAGCTCTCAATTTGTGGGTGGCATGATGGAGGGAAAACAAGGGTGGGGCTTACTCCAGCTGCCTGGGAAATGTGTGGCAATCTTAACTCTCATCACCACAACAAAAACAGAGAATGAATCAAGGGAATCATTTTGCTAATGGATGCAAACTGCTCAATTTTGCTG
Organism: Alligator sinensis; assembly: GCF_000455745.1. Classification (NCBI taxonomy): domain Eukaryota; kingdom Metazoa; phylum Chordata; order Crocodylia; family Alligatoridae; genus Alligator; species Alligator sinensis. The sequence continues at coordinate 3,142,088 of NW_005841856.1, read as the reverse complement.
CAGGGACTGTTGTTCCTTTTTTTTTTTATTTATTTTTTTATTTTTTGCCCCATCTGAAAAGAAAATGTCACCAGGTGCTGCTGGAAATTAGGCCTCTAAGTGCCTTGCCTCAACCCCCAGCTTGCCTTTCTATTTAGTTTCTAAAACTTGAAAATGACACCAACAGATTAGTAATAAATTCAATTCATCTGATTTGCTTTCCACTCTCTGTGGACACTTCCTTTATAGCACTTTTAGCTGAGAAAGCAGCAGGCAGCTCCTCCAGGAGCAGACACCGATGCTGCTGCATGAATTAACTTGGCAGCAGGTGCTCAGCAAGATGGAGGACGATCACTCTTCACTCATCTCTCTAATTAACCCGCTGATCCTTCATTATAGCGCTGTTCGTGTTAGTTATTTATTCATGCTACTTCTAGCAAAACAGAGGAACTTGCATACACAAAAATTGCTTTCTGTACTAATAAGGCTCTAAATTAAGCTTGCACCAGGAAAGAAATTCAAAATTTAGGCTTCAGCCCTGCCTATAATCCAGGCTGATGGGGTATGTGGGATTCAGATACATTGTTCAGAGAGCCCTCTCACATCCATAGTGGTCACGATAACAACATTTAACCCACAATGACAACATAAACCCTTGCTATGAGCTAGGGGAAATGGAAGGACCCCATTTTGCCAGAGTTTCATCAGATGCAAGCAATTCTCTGGCAAGGTACCAGACAGAAAAGATGGGAAAGGAGATGTTTCTTATTCTGCAAAACAGGTGGTAGAGGATGAGAGTGTAAGTTGGTCATCTGGCTTCTGGTGGTTCAGACAATGTAGTAGTTAAGATATAGCCTTCATTCAAAGCCAAATTCTGCTGGGTTTTTTTGTGCCAATATAAATCCAGGGAAACTTCACAGTTCCCAACGATTATGGGAGTGTAACTTTGAGCATAATTTGTCATGTTCACCATTTCTTTTAACAACACCTGAAATTAAGAGTATAATATTAGTTTCAGTGCTATAATTCCAATGCAAGGTACTTAAATGGATACACAAAAAGGGGTGACTGGGGCACTACATTACAACACACTGACTGACTGGGTTGTAACACAATCCAGTGAAAGTTTCATTCTGCTCAAACAGCTTGACTGGTGTCACTAACTCTGACATCCAACTAAATGACACTGATTTGATAGTCTTCATGAGATCCTTAACTTTTTCTTTGAGGTTGGATGCTATTACTCACCTAACAACACTTTTTTTAACCAATACCAGAAAACTATAAGCGGTTTGTAAAATGCTAGAACATCTAAAAAAGACCAACGCAAGATGCTGCAGAAGGAGCTACGCATCAGGCCTAACACCAAAACCAACACTGTTACATACACAAAATACAACAGGCTGCACAAAGCAAACCCATTTCCTGAAGAAACTATTGCTCCAGAAGAACATATTGCTATGTCAACAGAGGAAAGAAGGAAGTCATGGTAGAACTTTAAGTGGATGTGACACAAAATGGCAA
>NW_005841856.1:3135479-3140554 GCF_000455745.1 Alligator sinensis | reverse complement strand
CCCCCCCCATCCACCACTTTTCTGGTACTTTTCGGAGATTTTCAAAAACCTCTGGAACATTAAAAGGAGCCCCAGCCTGCAACTCACCAGCTAAAAAAAAGGCAGAAATTTCAACAATTAAAAAAGACAAAAGTCATGAGAGAAGAATAGAAATTATTGTACAATCTTATTCATGCTAGCAGCTTCTGCTCCTGCTATGATAAAATAAGAACCAACCATAACTCACAGCATGTCCAAAGCCTGATTCAAAAACAGTTCAGTGAACATATTTTTTAAATTAGTTTTGCAGCTGCCTCTGTTCTTACTAGTTTTGTCTACAAGCAGATTTGCCAAACTACCATGAAATAGGCTGCTATGGAAATATTTCCAGCACAGCTGGAATCAAAAAGTGACAATGGAGCATGAACTTGCAAGATGTCCAGTGTGATTTGTAGACCAAAACGGTTTGAATAAGCACAACAAAGAACCTGACTTGCACATGGCCAGATGTTTCTTGTTAGCTCCCAACTCCCCTGAATTCCTACCTTGCCTTTGAGAAACCCGGGATAAAAGGTTGAAAGGGCAAGTGGAAAGTGTTATGATCACTGTGCAATATTACAAAACTGATACAAGCTTCAAAATAAAAGGCCATGTTTATGATTGATTTTACTAAGGAATATGCGGGCCCTGAAATATTTGCCTTACATGTATAAAGAAAGAATATTGGAAGTGAGGTCAATCTTCATGGTACGGAGGTCAATCTAAATTTCTTGAGGTGTAAAAAGCAGATGGATGGGAGTCGCTCAACAAGGTTGTAAGACGTACACTGAAAATGATATTTATGGTTTTTAAATGTCCTAAAGAATGAAACACCAGCAGCCAGTTTACATTCAAGTGTCACTTTTTGTGCGCACGTCATCTTGTTTCTTTAATTCCCCAACGCTTTCTTTAATATTTTGAGATCACTGGATTTTCCTGCTGTGTAACCTTACACCTGCCTAGCTTTTTTACTGTCTCCCTCTTTCTCTCTCTTTTATAATGCTCTCAGAAAGATCAAATCATTAATGGCATTAAAAACTTTGTGCTTGAAATTGTTCTCCATGCTGGATATGTTACTTACATGAAGAAAGAAAGAGTTTTAATTGGAAACTTTACAGCTGGAAACCGCAGCACTGCAGAGATGTGTATTTCTTTATGTTTATTGGAGCTAAAGTGTGTTGTACATGTTTTGAAATGAAAGCTATTATCTTAAGGGGCTTTTCGTACACACTTCTGAGTCCTAAAAAATAAATAAATAAAAAAAAGCAGTTTCTCCGTAATGGAAAGAGTCCTTTGGGAGAACTGGCAAAGCAGTAAGAATGCTCTTATTAAAATATTCTGTTCATCTTATATATGAAAATGGAAGGTAACTTTATTCCTTTCCTCTTTCATTCTACAAGTGGTGGATGTCCTCACAGAAAGCTTTAAAGAAAGGAGTAGTAAAGCTGTCAATAATAGAGTTTGGGTGGGAGCTGCCACAAAGCAAACACTACTGAGTTAATTCAAAAGTATGCAACATAAATCTGGTAGCCAAATATACATCTCTAGGTAAAAAAAAGTGGGAGGAGAGGGAAATCCTATCAGAGAGATGCTGAGAACATTTCACCTCTTTAAATAGCTATTAATTCACATGCCTCCTGCAATGCTTAATACTATTATTTATGGTGACCGAGCATTTTGACTCTATTGAACAATGATACTAATGTGTTAATATCTCAGACATTAAATCTTCAAGGTTAAGGCCAGATTTTTCAAAGGCAGAGACCCAGAACAACACCCAGTAAATGTATATTAATAACGTTATATCTTAACGTGTAAACTCTTCAGGGCAGAGACTGTCTTTGTGTTTGTGAAGTACTTAGAAAAACAGGTTCAGATCCTAGGTGAGGGCAACACATTTATATGAATAACACTAGCACACAATGAAGCACCATCATGACTTGGACTCTTTCAACCAGAGAATGGGGTTAGATTGCCCAAAGAGCTAATCAGGAACTTGCCATGACCTTGACCAGGCTCCAGTTCAAGGATTAGCTGTAAAAGTAATATTGCAAATGACTGTGAATGAATATAGCTGAAAAAAAAAATATTCTGTTTGCAGGTAATCTGCAGGCAGAGAAAAGTCTGGTAAACTCTGTCGAATGGAGTATTAATTGTGACTACTCTTTATAATCGTAAATGAATAAATGAGAAAAAATGCAATAAGGCCTCAGAGATGATCTGGTACCATTTTGGCACCAGAAATACGAAATCAAACAATGCACTGTATTTTCTCACATATCACACGCTCCCCCTCCCCCACAAAGGCACACAATTTGTTTTGGGAAGGAACAATGAAGAAAAACTGTTTTTTTCCCCCAGAGTCATGGCCAGAACTACACTCATGGAGAAGCGCAGTCACCCTCAGTCAGCAAACTTCCTGCTTCAGGCAAAAACTCAAGCTTCAATCAGATGATAGCCACTGCCAAATTAGCTTTTGGCTGCTCCACCAAAAGTTGCAGCCAATTCAGCAGCAGTGGCTGTGAGAGGGTTAATAGCAACTCTCAGAAGCCAGGGAGAGAAATGGAGCCTAACAGCCATTGCAGCTCCATGTGCCTCCATTACAGCATCTTCAATCTTCGATCCCTGTGCCGATATAAGTTTCCCTGCTTAAGACATGCACCTCTATTCTTGAGGCCTGATTTTTGGGGGAAAGGTATGTCAACTTTTCAAACAACTTATTCCAATCTCTTGCTGGCTGCTTTACAGCCCAATAGAGTAGTGCTAGATCAGGGATGTCAAAGTTACCCCGGGCTCCAAGCCAGATCCAGTTTGGGCTCCTCCTAGGCCAGATCTATGGGTCCAGTAGCAATTGTGGTGGGGCAGTGTTCAGACAGCAGCATGGGTCCAGGGCTAGGTGAGAGAATGGGGCTGCATTCAGGTGACATCATGGGTCTGGGGTCCAGCAGCTGATGGCCATGTCCCTTGGGGTGCAGGGACCCCAAATTCTGTTGCAGACCACACCCCTCAAATTCTGATAGCTGTATGTTTGATTCCCCTAGATTAGTTGTACCAGAGACCTGGATGCGTACATTTGTAGGATATTGAAATGCTTTAATTTAATCTTACTGTTTATATGCATTTTTTGTCAAGCAATTGGCGTCCCTATGTTCTGTGCACTGTACTTGCATGGTAAGAAATCGTCTGTGCTCTGCAGTTCTTACAATGCTAGGCTGGGATTTTGGAAAGGAGCCTTAGTGAAATGAGTGTCTACCTTGCTAAGTCGTCTTTGAAAATTTCACCCTAAATACCCAAGACACATAAAATTTCGGGAGAAGGAAAGATCACCCTTCTCCTAATAGATTAGGAAGTGAACCACACAAAAAAAAATAAGAGGCTTCTCTAAGGTTACGTGAGAAGCCTGAGGAAGAGAGTCAGGGAGTGAAACTCCATTTTCTGAAGCCCAGTTCAGTGCTTTAAGTATGAATTCAGCCATCCATTCTTGTCTTGTAACAGAATCCTCTCCATGAAAATGTGGCCAGCGAGCAAAAAACCCAACAAATTCCCAGTTAAATATGCATCTTCAGAGACACTGCCAATATAAAACTTCCACCAAACGAGACACTGCTCATACGCCTCTATGAACTCAGGCGCTCAACTCTCGCTTTCCTGCTTCCAACAGAACCAGAAAAAAAACTGTTATCTGATCTCCTTCCCCACATAAGGAATAGAGGAGGCAGTCTAAGGCCTCTCACTATCCACCATGGGAGAGGACACAGAATCATAAGACTATCACAAGTCCCAGACTATGCTAACATTAGTTTGTGGCTTTGGAAAGTAATTCATCAATATTATGGTGGGATTCGGAAAGTAATTCATCAATATATATGGTGGGATTCATTTCACGACTGGGCGGTACATATTGAGGGTTATAGGATGTACAGAAAGGACAGGGTGGGGAAGAAAGGGGGAGGGGTTGCGCTCTATGTCAATGAGCAATATACATCGACCCTCATCAAGACGGAATCGAAGGATGAGGAAGTAGAAGGATTGTGGGTTAGGTTACATGCGGGGCAAGGAGAAAGGGATTTGGTGGTAGGGGTCTGCTACAGACCCCCACACCAAGGGGAAGAACTAGATTCGTGGCTCCTGAGGCAGCTCTCGGAGACAATAAAAGCTAAGGAGGCGGTAGTCATGGGGGACCTAAACTACCCAGACATCTGCTAGGAGATGCAGACAGCAAAGTCCCACCATTCACGCACGTTTCTAACCTGTGTACAGCACCTCCACCTGACACAGGAGGTACACGGTACCACTAGGGGGAATGCCTTACTGGATCTGGTATTGGCAACGGGGGATGACATGGTAGGGGACCTACAGATCGGTGGCCATCTGGGGGACAGCGATCACCAAATAATAGAATTCACCATAAGACATTGAGTGGGTAAGGTAACTAGTAGGGTGAAAGTGCTAGACTTTAGGAAAGCTGATTTCAATGAACTCAGGCGATTAGTCAAGGACGCACTGCAGAGTAGGAGTTTTGAAGTGATGGGAGCCCAAGAAGGGTGGCTGTGCCTTAAGGAAATGATCCTTCGGGCACAAAGGGAGACAATCCCCGAGCGAGGCAAAAGGGGGAAAGGGGCCAGGAGGCTTCCCTGGCTGACCAGAGAAATCCAGGGCAGCCTAAAGGACAAAAGGGGAGCACATAAAAAGTGGAAACAGGGAGAGATCACCAAAGACGAATATACCTCCTCTGCTCGTGCTTGTAGGGAGGCAGTTAGACGGGCCAAAGCTGCCATGGAGCTGAGGATGGCAACCCAAGTAAAAGACAACAAGAAATTGTTTTTTAGATATATAGAGAGTAAAAGGAAGGCCCAGGGAGGAATAGGACCCCTGCTAAATGGGCAGAAACAATTGGTGACGGACAGAGGGGACAAGGCTGAACTCCTCAACGAGTTCTTTGCCGCAGTGTTCCTAAGTGAGGGGCACGACAAATCTCTCACTGGGGTTGTAGAGAGGCAGCAGCAAGGCACCAGACTACCATGCGTAGACCCTGAGATGGTGCAGAGTCACTTGGA
>NW_005841856.1:3135010-3135368 GCF_000455745.1 Alligator sinensis | reverse complement strand
GGCAACTATAGGCCAGTCAGTCTCACCTCCATCCTTGGCAAAGTCTTTGAAAAAATTATCAAGGCTTACATTTGCGAGAGGTCGGCAGGACAAATTATGCTGAGGGGAAACTAGCACGGGTTCGTAGCAGGCAGATCATGCCTGACTAATCTAGTCTCTTTTTATGACCAGGTTACGAAACGCCTGGACACAGAAGTAGGGATGGATGTCGTATACTTAGACTTCAGGAAGGCCTTCGATACGGTATCCCACCCCATACTGGTGAACAAGTTAAGAGGCTGTGACTTGGATGACTACACAGTCTGGTGGGTGGCGAATTGGCTAGAGGGTCGACCCAGAGAGTTCGTGGTGGATGGGT
>NW_005841856.1:3119858-3134746 GCF_000455745.1 Alligator sinensis | reverse complement strand
TACTGCGTGCAATTCTGGGCGCCGCACTTCAAGAGGGATGCGGATAACCTGGAGAGGGTTCAGAGAAGGGCCACTCGTATGGTTAAGGGCCTACAGGCCAAGCCCTACGAGGTGAGACTAGAGAAGCTGGATCTATTCAGCCTCCGCAAGAGAAGGTTGAGAGGCGACCTTGTGGTGGCCTATAAGTTCATCACGGGGGCACAGAAGGGAATTGGTGAGGTTTTATTCACCAAGGCGCCCCCGGGGGTTACAAGAAGTAATGGCCACAAGCTAGCAGAGAGCAGATTTAGACTGGACATTAGGAAGAACTTCTTCACAGTTAGAGTGGCCAAGGTCTGGAACGGGCTCCCAAGGGAGGTGGTGCTCTCCCCTACCCTGGGGGTCTTCAAGAGGAAGTTAGACAGGCATCTAGCTGGGGTCATCTAAACCCAGCACTCTTTCCTGACTATGCAGGGGGTCGGACTCGATGATCTATTGAGGTCCCTTCTGACCCTAACATCTATGAATCTATGAATACTGCCTTGGAAGGGGACCAAATGTCTCTTTGTTTGCATTAAGCCGCAGCATGTTCACAAAGGTATAAACGGTTTTAAAAGGAGATCAAAGTTTTGAACGTCCTGGTTAGAGCTGGATAGCACATGTGCAAATGACATAAAATGTATCTGATCATGACCAGGTAGAAAATTTTGTTTCTGAAACAAATTGAGTACTTTGGTATATCTCAATGTATGCACCCATGCAAATATATGCAATAGTTATATACATACACAAGATCTGTTTGGAAACCGAGTATTTCAGAATAAACAAATCAAATCATCCTGATCATGCACAGGAATATTTTATGAGCATGGGCCTTTGAATAATTTGTAGAGTAAAAAAAGAAACGTCCCACTCAACCAAAAGTAATCTGATACAAAATGATGTAGCTTTTATAGTATTTTTGCCTGATTTTTGATAACCAAGCCATGTGGGCACTGAAGCATTCATGGATATTTCAGACTGACCTGTTTTTCATGAACATCACAATTTGTGATGTTACTTCTGAAAAAGCAGATTGATGGGTGCTATCAAATTTGATGGCAGACCCCAGATATGAAGCAAAAAGTTTTTGTGCTGTAAAATTTTAGTTGGCTGATCAAATTATGTCATTTACATTGTATTATGTCACATGTCATGCTGTCACATGTATATTATAATGTAAGTCACATAATAGATGACTGAAAGACATAGTCTGACTTCCTAATTTTGAAATCTATTAGTCTGAAGAACAGCTTTCAATAGGAAGGCCTAGATTTTCTGAATCATTTAAAATATTGAATAAAACAGGAGAGAGCAGATCACAGAGAAGAATAGTACACCTGCAATGAAATGTACTGGATAATTTCATTGGTCTTTTTCACATCCCTGTATTTGATGGTCCCATGCCAGCTGCTTAAAAAATAATACTTGTATATACCAGAAATTAACGGCTGGATCAACAGGTGTATAATCATCCCAACACATTTCTATCCCTGCTGAGATAAAGGGTGCTTCCGAAAATATAAAGTTATAAATAAAATATTTTATGATGCGCTGTGGGTATGTTAAAATTCTTTAGAAATTGGAAATAATAATGTTTATTCTGCTGGAATGCAGGACTTGTAGAAAAGATATTTCTTAGGTAATAAAAAAATATAGGCAAATAATGGCAAGGTGAAAGAATGGGCATTTCCCCTATCTTTTCCCTTTGAAAAATGTGAACTTTAGATAACTGTCTGTGTAATTTCTACTTCTTTCCTTTGGAAAAGACTGAACTTTAGATAATTGTCTCTTAAGTATTCTAAAACTTCCCCTTGACCTTTAGTCCAGCAGAGCTGTAATCAAACATATCTATATGGTCACTCTCAGTCAGCAGCAACTATTATATTTGAGCCTTTGGTTTGCTAATCCTTTAAAAGCTAAAAGCTCCTCTGTCTATGAGGCCATCCTACAGAAACACTACTACTATTTTGAATGTATAAAGCTGTATTTGTTTTATTTCTAATGGGAAGGTGAGACAACAAGCCAATTATTACAATGTAAAGTCTCTCTACTTTTTTTTATCCATGTGTGGAAAGGGAGATTTTTGTTTCCAAGCCTATCTAAAATATTTATCTCTAGCATTATATTTGAGGGCCTTGCAATCTTTATGATCGTCCCTGTTATGGATAAGGCACAGAAATGTTGGGGCCAGATCTAGAAAAGGATTTAAAAAATCATAATATCTAGGATTAAAGAGGGTTTTATTGTATTCTAACCTTGTTTTTGTGATATTATATATTTATTCCCTACTTGATTGTCAGTGGGTGCATCTACACGTGCATTTTAATGGGCAGTAGCTTATTTTACTGTGCATTAAAGCATCACCTTGAAACCCGTGCTAATATGCAAATGAACGTTAAAAATAGGTAACTGCGCAATGTGTGACTAAAAAAGCATGTGCTTTCACTACTGCACAGTAGGGCAGCCTAATGTGCATTTCTTTAGTACCTCACATTAGAAGGCACTTTTACACATGCTCCAGGGATGCGGGGGGCAGCGTATCATGTGTCTCACATATCAGTGTGCGCTTAAAAGTGGTGGTGGGGTCACATTAACTATAGCTTGTTTGACAAGCTTTAGTTCAAACTTCCCCACCACCATTTTTAAGCATGGAAACGTTGATACATGAAATGTGGGAGACTGCTGGAGCACTGTAATTGCCACACTCCAGCAGACTCAATTAATTGAGTCTGCTTTATAACTACAGTGTGTTGGAGCAGCCTCTGCACTCATGTATGGGCACCCAGAAGTACTAAATTTAATGTGCATTGGGAAAAGCGTATTAATGGACATGTAGCTGTGTCCAATTACTGGTATAGATAAGAATCTTTACTGCCTTCATTAGCACATTTGGGCCTTTTGCAGAAATGACAGAACATTCACCTGGGAGACTTGCAGATTTAGGGACAATTCCTGTTCTCCTTGCAAATGTACACTAAATCCACTAATCTCAACAACCCCTAGATTTTAATCCAATTTTCTGTTATTCTCTTCATTAATTGATGTTTATGTCTTTTCCTTAAGGAACAAATATGGCATGCATTCCAGGTGTCCTAGCCTCCAGGGTGGGAACTATTCCTTCATGCAAAATGTCCCATACCACAATATTTTGTATGTATTAATTCTACATGATCACCATGATTTTCACTGGATTACATCCTGTACAACCTCATTAAAATCAGTCATTCTGATGTTGATCTAACTCTCACAAATTTTACGCCTGTTTCCCTCCATTGAATTTAATGGACCTAATTTGCCTTTACACCCTCATCGCTGAAAGTAGAGTTAGTCTGATGTAGTTGCCAGAAATAGGTCAGCACAGAATTTGGCCCCTCAACTTTGTCTAATGTGCTCAGCAAGTCGGTCTCAACTTTGTTTACTAATAATCATATCATTTTGACATGATTTGCTTTATTCGGATCACATCCCTACATGTCATGTAGAGTGAATGCTACATCAGTAAAGTATGAGAATTAATGCAAGATGCCAAGCTCAAGTTTGGAAAAGAGATGATATGGTTGTCAAATGTGCTTAGCATTCAATACAGGCTATTAACAGTCATCTGCATAGGCTGATATATCATTTTTTAAATCTACATATTATATTTAATTCTATTATCTTGTTAATTTAACCATAAGTTTCAGAAAACTAATAATAAATTTTTAATCAACCCTACTTCTGAAATAAAACCAGTGACTTTATTCTAGCTTGAAGCGAAGAGTGTCTCATTAATATGTTACCAAAACTGGGAAAGAAGTAAGGGTGTGCGAAGCGGACCGTATTCGATTCAGATTCAGATTCGTCCCGAATCGGGGACAGTGATTTGATTCATTGATTTGGATCACTGTGCCTGATCTGATTTGGCCAAATCCAAATCTGAAGATTCGGTGCTCATTCAGAGAATCAGTGATTCAGCCATAGACACAGCTTTAAATGTTTTTTGTATGTACCTCGAGGTACCAGCGTGGCTCGTGAATGCTGAGATGCTGGGGCGGATGAAGCATCCCACAGGAGTGCGGGTCTGCTGCTGAGTGCACTGCAGAGCCCCTCATGCTCCTGTGGGACACCTCATCTGCCCCCGCATCACAGCATTGACAAGGCACCTGGTACCTTGAGGTATGTAGAAAAAACGTTTAAAGCTGTGTCTATGTCACCAAATCTTTCCAAGTCCCTGTGAATCGATTCAGAGGGTTCTAATTTGATTTGGAGAGATTAAGCGGTTTCCTGATTCAATTCAGATTCGGAGATTCAGCCACTGAATCAGGCCGAATCTTGGTTGAATCGAATGAGGGACTGAACCTTTGCCCAGGCCTAGGAAGAAACTTTAAGGTAAATAAATAGCCAACATCCTACCTCTGAATGTGCTTTTAAACAAAATTAAATCAACTAGTTTTGATGACTGGGCTACAAGAACTTACTTGTAGCATTTTAGACATTGAAATTAATGGAAGAGATTATCTAATCTTGAACATTTTAGCTGACAGAAGCTTTAATTGCTCCTAAATTAGAGAAGCAAAGTCCTTTGATTTAGTCTTCAAATACATTTACTGTATTTATTGATTCCAAAATGCAGATTTTTTTCTCCTTCCATTCAGCACCAGGAAAATTAAGCTTTTCCTCGGAATCAAATATAAGACTGCTCCAGCTAGAGCTCTGGGGAGCCAGCGTGCATGGAGGGAGTGGCAGTGGTGCACAGGTTCCTTCTTTCCTGCCCACCTCCTCCTCTGCAAAACTTCCCTCTGGCCAGGAGTAGGCTAGAAGGAGGAATCTGCATGCTGCCACAGCTGCTCCTTTCATCCCTGAGTAGAAGCAGGGCAGGAGTGGTTTTGGAGCTCCCCCTATACCTATATTAGCTGGGAGTCAGGCTGCTTCACTCAGTTAGGGCCAGCAGCAGTGGCACGTACTTTCCTTTTTTCCTGCCAGGCTCCCCAACAGCGAGGGGACAGTGGAATTGTGGGACTAGGCAGGGAGAATGTGCTGAAAGAAGGAATCTGTGCACTGCTGCTGCTGTCATCTTGGACTTGGGTAAATACAGTAAATTTAAATCTTGGGCAGGTTTTAGCATGTGAAACTTCTAGCATATGAAGAATCCCAGTTCCTTCTCCCACCTAGCTATAACCTCAAAAGCACTGGGAAAAGTTTAATTGTTTAAATTAAATGAATGGAAACCATTCACATTTAAAATGAGTCCTGCCCTCTAAAAGTCAAACCACATTAGACTTTCAAAGCCTGTCTAATTAAAGCACCCTTCCCCACCTGTCTCCTAGAACATGAGTATAAATGCCCGGAGATACTAGATTTAATGTGCATTAACTAAAACACATTAATGCACATGTAGACGCACCAACAGTATATGTACATGAGCTACATTTTAAATGAGGTAGCAGTAGATCATATAACATGCCACTAGACTGGACAGAGAATACACCATATCAGCATATCAAAGTTATACTGGAACATTTAACAGGCCACACACAGAGCATGATCTTCTAGTAGAGTGATGCCATTAATTCTTATAATGTTCTCTTTGAAACATAGTGGCAATGTAACCACCTGATGATAAAAAACTGACCAGAATTTATTGGAGCACTGCCTATTTGTACTTTTGTAATAAAGGTTCTGTCAGTATTTCCATTACAAGCCCCTGTTTTCAGGGGGTTTATAACTCAGCCATAATAACTTGCTATGAGAAAAAATTTAGCATGCATATCTCTACCAAAGAGCATTCAAAGCTAAATGTGACCTAAATTGGCTAAGGCATTTTAAGCCACAAAATAAGGAGGAAAATGAAATTTTGTGGCTTGACATTTTCTTGAGCTGCTGCAACTCAAAAATTGTGGCTTTGATTTAAAAAGTGCCTGGTCCTGCAGTCGTCATATACACAAAATATCCCTTTGACTTCAGTGAGAATAATGTCTGTGAAAGACTGCAAAAAAGTGCCTTGATATATTTATGTAAATGTCACCAAGTGTTATATTTCCTTTAAATTTTAAAAGACTGAAATAATGAAGTGCAATATGGCCCCTGAACAGATTCAGGCTGTCCGATAAGGCATTTTAGGATGCAGATAACAACGTCATTGTTATTATTAGATTAATATTAATTAAAAATTTACAAGCGTGTTTTATAGCCAAAGTGTATATGAAAGTGCTTCACTCTATATATACAACTTCACAGAAAACATCTACCTCTGTGGTTGAGCAGCCAACTCAGACACAGCACATAGCAAAGGGAGTCTGGGAGGGAAAATTTCAGCCAACGGAAATCTTTATTTATATATAAAAAGTAGTGCGATATTTTGGATCTGACTTTCAAAGGAAAAGTGCATGTGTACCCACCACTGTCTGCAATCATTACAACCCTGATAACTGAAGACTGCCAGAAACACCTAGGTTTCATGTAAAATTTGGGTACCGTGTGTGAAAGCATGTCTACAGGTACCTTTGTACTCCTTTCTCTTTGCATATACTGAAGTATTTGATGTACACAGAGTGCACACAAAGTTCCTATTGTGTGACTTACACAATTCACAATTTATCATGGGATGAATGATACCAAGATAGGAAACAGTCAACTTCTGAAATTTCTACTTGTAAGCAGCATAACTAGTTCAAACCTGATCTTTGTACCAAGGCAAAAAAAAATGTGAAGCACAAATCAAATATGGACACCTCTCTTTCCAGTGGTTCTTCATCCCATCTCATGAATGGGATTTAACAACTACTGTTGAAGATATTGCTAGAGAAATGGAAGTAGCACAGTTCTCTTTGGCTGAAAACTCTGTTTAACAGTCTAGATCAAGTCAAAGGGCTCCTATACACGTGCAGGGAGGCTGCCCCGATGTGCCACAATTACAGCATGTCAAAGCAGACTTGATTAATTGATGACACTGGAGTCTGCTGAAGTGTGGCAATTACCATGCTCCAGCAGACTCAATTAATTGATTAATCGAGTCTGCTGGGGCGTGGTAATTGCCACACTCCAGCAGACTCCAGTGTCATGTATATCAGCATCCTTGTACTGAAAAAATGGCATTCAATGAGCTTTAGTTCAAAGTGCCCCACCACCATTTTTCAGTGTGAGGACACTAATACATGTGACATCTGGCCCTTTTAATAAGCTCAGCTCTTGGAGCTGCACTAATTTAAGCACTTGCCCCCATCCCCACCTCCCAAAGCATGTCTATAAATGCCCAAAGATTTTGTCCAGATGAGTAGGGAATATGAAAAGCTTCTGGTATGGCCTACCAAGCAAAGTAAATTGGAAAATCCAGTCTCAACTTAAATAGCTTTTGTCTCTCCCTGATCATCACCTTGTGTATATATTTATAAAATGTAAGTATATCCCCTCACAACCTTCACTTGCTGAGCTAAACAAGCCAACCTCTTTTAATCTTTTGTAAGACAGCTTCTCCATTCCCTTAATCATTCAGTGAGACTAGTGTATCTGTTCCAGTTTAAATTCCCGTTGTTTGAACAATGGTGACCCAAACTGTACCAAATGGATTCTTTCCAATGCCTTGTGCAGTCTTGCAGTAATTCCTTACCTCTGCTGAATACATTCTGCAATATAGAATTACATCATAGAATTACACTAGCTTTTTTTCATGGCTGCATCACACTGGCAGCCCATGGTCCTCTGATGATTGACCCGCACACCTGTGTGTTCCCTTCCTTTGCTGCTTCTAGTATATGAGCCTTCATCTTATAGGAAAAGGTTTTATTACTGGTCTTTCAGTGTATGATTTTGCATTTCATACTGCTATATTTGATATCATTTCTAATTCTCCACTCTGCAAGGTTAACTGAATCTGTATAATAATTGATAGAGTATATCATAGAATCATAGGGTTAGAAGGGACCTCAAGAGTCATTTAGTCCAACCCCCTGCACTAATGCAGAACATATCTAGTCTCTCCCTGCACTGGCAATATCCTTTCCCCTCCTCATCTCACTTTTTATCTGCAGTTTTCATAAGCATGCATTTAGTTCCTGAACCGAGGTCTCTAATGAAAATGTTAAGCAGGATAAGTCTCAGCATAGATCCCTGAGGAACACCACTACTATCTACTCTCTGCTCTACCTATCGAGAACAATCAGATATAGGTTGACCATGCTATTCATAGAAAAGTGGTCATAAGTTAATAGAAAACATCTGAAATGGCATAAATGCTGGCGAAGGGGGGGTTTGTCACCCTCACTTTTATATTTTATATTAGAAACGCTGACCTTCATTTCCTTGGGTTTGAATTAGAGGTTGGAGACCCCACACGCCACACTGTATTTTATGCTCACAAGGCAGAAATATATTACTCTTTCTGCACAAAAATCACATTTTTTCAGCTGTCAGAGGCAGACACTCCTCTAGGTAATGGGAAGTCTAGCATCCAAGTCCCCTGTTCCTAGGCAAGTGCCTTAAACAAGTGGTCTTCTTTCTCCTCCTGTTCCTGTTCCCCCTCCACATCCCCACTTCCTGGGACAGGTAGGCTTCCCAGCCAGTGTGAAGCCTACAAAGCATGTGAAGTAACCACAGGAAAGGTTACACATGTATGTGGATTGCAAACTGTGTATAAGTGCCAAAAATGCGCCTTAAATGTCTAGAAAACTGCCACTTAGTCACACAAGGGCTAACACAATTTTGCCCATACATGTTACATATTCAATTAATGCCAGAGGAATCCATTTCAGCTCTGAATGACAGAGGAATAACAAGCTCACTGAGTGCCCAGAATGGGCAGAGGTAACATGAGGGTATGCCAATTCCTGCAGACAAACTGGGATGGAAAGGGGAAATGGGGGGAGGTGGGTAGGAGGAAGGGAATGCTTATCTTCATGGGCTACTGTTGCTATTGCTGCTGTAATAGCATCAGCTCCACTCAGGCAGTAGCAACCCCATAGCTGGACTTCCTGAGAGCCAACCCTGGTGCCTTGTTTGCTCCCCCACCCCATACATTGGACCCAGAGCTGCACCTGCTGTGACACAGGCTCATCAGGGATGGAGGAGGCACCATTTTACTCACCTCCCCACCTGTAGGCCCCAGGAGAGCCTCAGAGCCTGGGCCTTCATGCTTAGCTTAAGTTGTGTAAGTGACCTGCCCCTGGTGGAAAGGAGCAGAATGGAAAAATGCCCTTTCCGAGTGACCATAACCAAAGCAAGAAGTTGGACAACTAAAATAAGGAACTTTGGCTCGGGAAAAGAGGAACAATCGATTGCAAAACCTACCCCTACCTAAAACGGACAGATTCCCTAAGAATGGAAAACTCCAGTGAAGGTTAACCATATACAGCATATATAGCAGAAGCAAGCTTATTAATATGCATTATAAGATAAGCTTAAGCTAACTGTGTGATAAGAACTGTGGTGGCTATAGGGTAAAGAAGAAGAAGATAAAGAACCCCACTTTGGAACACACACTCCTGAAAATCAGAAGCGATCTGATCATGGATCCAAGATTGTATCATGCGCAGAACTCAGATGTAGGAGCTGGGAGCCCCGGGCAAGACCGCTGGCCTACTCACCCAGTGACGTTATGTTCGTACTACCTTGGGGTGGTGAGCATGTTGTATTATTTTTACTAACTACAGTAATAGAATTGTAACTGTTGAGATTATTTTGCTTTTAACTTAGACTTGTAACTGGTAGGATTTAATAACCATGTCTTAGTCTCTGAGAGCTGTAATAGTGTCATTGAACATCACCCCCCCCCCTCCAGATGCACTGCTTGGTGCAGGGCAGCCATGCCTGGCTCCTATGGTCAGGCAGGGTTAGTGCAGGGCTGTCCATGCTGTGGCAAAGACATCTGGTCAGCAATTCTAGTGCTCCTTCATATTTGGTGCCTGGGGCTTGTGCCCTGCTTGCCCTGCCCTAGTTACATCACTGTTGAATGAAGGCTGATGAGGTGGGCTTCAAGTATTTAAAAATATATTTGACCCCCCCAATCTATCCTCAGCTGGACAGAAATAATTTGCATAATGGGGAATACAATGACTACCTAGCTGGAACAGTTCTAAGATAATGTGTTACATCCTGAGCAACACTAGTGTACTTGGTGCTAAACAGGACAGACTGGCATGTGGTCTCTGCCCTGAAAAGGTTAATGTCTATGCAAAATCTTCCCATAGTCTTGCATATGACCTTGCCATTCTTTCTATGGGTGCTCAGTGCTCTCTTAAAATATATATATATTGAAAATGTTCCTGTTGTATCAAAGTCAGTGGAATGATCCACTGGATTAGACAATATATTTGAAAGGAAAACACTTTAAGACTTCTGTACATGGGTAAATAGCTTAGGAAAGTAATGGTATAATTGCTCCCTGTGTTGACACTCTTATTATGCACCAAGACTTCCTTTTTCAGACCGCTTTGAAAGTGGATTATGCAAAACTACATAAAGACATTCTTAGTGCAAACTAAGAGCGTCTACCATGGGGGGCAGATGAGATTTAGTATAGGACAGCTGCTGCACTGTAAATTTATATCCAGATGACTGTACAATAGCTCCCCTATGTAGAAAAGTGCTTGGGTTAAGTAGAAAACATTAACTAACTCCCAAGTTAAAGAAGGAATCAGATGAAGGCAGCATTCCCTCGAAGCTGCGTTGTGTGCGTGGCCGCACAGGTACGCTCATGCCGTGCTGCCAGACGCGCCTGTGCGGCTGCGCAGCTTAGACAGAACGCTGGATAGAGGAATGTAATACACAAGATATTTCTGTACTCTGTCTCCTTTTTTTAGTGTGTTTCTTATAATGCCCCAGGCAACAGTTATATTGATAGAAGGAGAATTTTACTGAGGAGCAGGAATTTTTGCCTGTTAATAGGTGCTGGTGTCAAGAGACCATTACAAATCAGTGCTTTACATTGCATTTTGTACCCAAACTGGATTCTTACTCTAGCAAAGGCATGTGGCTATCTGTGCAACTATGCTCCAACTGCAGGCTGTCAGTGGAAATATCAACTAATTCCTCATCTATTGAGACCCAGTGGTTAGAAGACGAAAAAGTACAGCTGGGGTGGAGGAATTAATTGTTATTCTCACTGACAGCCTGCAGTTGGAGGCTGATAAAAGAGGGAAACACTCCATCATCAGAGCAAGGATCCAGCAACTGTCCAAAATGCAAACACAGGGAATAAAATGGCCTCCTGCCATAAGCACCAATTACCTGTTCAAAAATACAAAATCAAACCTGTGCAAAACCAAATCAAACTGAGATCAAAACCTAACAGTAAGGAGAAAGTGGAAGTAGAGGAGGCTGTTGCAATGCTATAGCTGTGAGTTAAAGTAATAACTCTGACACATGATCAGATCAGGGAAAAGGAGAGGGAGATCCATGGAAATATCCCTGGTACAAATGCCTCTATCTCTGAGATATTATTCCTTCTACATAGTGAATTAACCTAATTTTACAAGAAAATCAACACAGATAGAAAACATATTGCTTACGAGTACTTACATCAAGGGAATTGTTTCTTGTTTGCAGAAAACCTGGAGGGATTAAGTTTCAAATGTGAAACTAGAAGGGTCTTGCATCCCAGCAGAGGCCTCTAAACAATACATTTTCAGAAGATATTGTCTTGAAAAATGTTTACGGGTTCTTGTGTATACTTGGTAAAACAAACCAAGTCATAGAGAGCCACTCTGCTCATATATGTTTCCAAGCAGGAAGCAACATATTGTATGAAAAGGCTGTGGAGAAACAGTTTCATTCTTCTACTCCCACATAGCTTGAGTTACAAATGTGACAGATGATCCAATGCATTTTGGAAATTTTAAATCAACAATTTGACAGACCCAGTTATCTTTCTATGGGAAAGAACATTTCTATTTTTCAGTCACTTTATACTTCCGGTGCAAACTATTCAGTGGTGGAGAAAGAAATAGTATCTCTCTCTCAAGAGACAAATGACCGTGGCAAACTGTGTAACTAATAATGATGAATAAATTATGCAAATTTTCCTTGCATTTCTACTGATTGTAACCCTCGGTGAATTTAGTAAGGCTGCCCTATGCGGTTTAAGACCAGTGTTGGAAGCAGTTTTTCTTACTGAAAGAAAATGTATTTTACAGTTCTTAGATACTTGCATAAACAATCGGGTCACTAATCTGTATGCACAGCCAAACCTCAAATGTTACAGAATACTGACATAATTTGTAAAAGGGAATGAGCAGAAGGCCAAGAAGAGTGTCTACCAGTCAAGTTTGCTTATTTACAGATAAATACACAGGTTCAGACATCAGGAATAGACTGTCAGAGCACGCAAAGTTCTGAAATGAATGAAAAGCCTACAAGTGCCCAAGAAGATATAACCAGGTAGGTAATGGAGGCTTCTCTGAAAGTCTTAGATATGTTTATTTGCCTTGGGTCTTCTCTGCATTTGAATCATGGTTCATGACGGCATTACAGTATTGAAATTGGGAATGGGAAGTAATAGGAGGGGGAATAGATAAATAGATAACTGTCTATAGTGAGGCTGTAAGATGAACAGTCACAGTACTGATGCCATATTTGGCTACGTTTGTCTCCCTCAAAGACAAGTGCAGACTGAAATGATGGAGAAAATAAGCACTACAAAGAAATCATGTAAAGTGCTCTAACCTAATGATCACAGTTGCTCTGAGGTTTCAATTAGTGTTTGTAAAACACTTTGGGATCCAAGAGTTGAAGATATAACAAAAAACAAAAATATTTCTGTACATTTGAAGAAACTTCTAAAAGTTCTGAAGGATCCAACTTCTGTTGCCCCTGTTGCTATTGTATTCCCTGGTGAAGAAGTACAGCACTCACTAACATCGAGGCCAAGAAAGCTCTCCTGCCTGCTGAGCAATACAATTTTGATGTGCCAATTTCATTATTATTTTCCCCTACCATTTAGCTGAAATTAAGTTATACTGAAGCTTTAATTTGTTTTTATCTCTGGATATTGAGCTCCTCTTTTATCCATGTTCCAGATTTTCATTTTTAAAACAGATTTCTTCTTGCACGGTAATTACCTGACCCATTTTTCCCTTTTCTGTTTTGTTTTCTTTATCTTTTTTTTTCCCTTCCGTCTTATTGTTTTAAAATAAAGCTTGTGTTATTAAAAAAAGTACAGTAAGATGAGTAAGGTGATGGAATAATTGACATGGAAAATTAAAGCTATATTATTCTATCCGGGCATGACAAACCCACTGCAGCAAAGAAATTTACCCAACATTCCAATGCATCTCCCTGTCATAAGAAAGCATTGCAGTACATATGGCACTCAACATTGACCTCAGATCTTTTTCACTTAGATCGCATCTGGTTCTTAATTAGTTTGATTTATAAAATGAAACATAATTGACTCCTTGTCAACATTATGTTGCTAGCAGCCCCAATAAATTATGAATAAGAAAAGTAAAAAAGCTTCTTTTGATCACGTATGCATAATAATAGTATGCTGTACATATACCGTATTATTCCTGTATCAGTCTAATTTTTTATCATTATTGTTTCATGTTTGTGCTGTGATGTGTTCACGTAAGTTTTCTGAAATAAACTGCGTAATTAGGACAGATATTTCCAATGGGAAAATGCCTTTCTCTGGAACTACATAATACTATGAGTGTGTGCCCTTCTTTCCCTGTTTGAGCATACAGTTCTTGAATGGTTAGCTGGAGACCATTATTTATGGGAGTTGGGAAGAAGCCGACACAAAAGGGATGGGATGAAGACAGGACTGTATGGTTTAAAAGAACATCTGGAACATAAATGCTCCAGGAGAAGCATGCTGCCAACTACAGCCAGTTAAAAAAGAGAAGGGCCTTCAGGAAACACAGCAGAGCTGAAGAAGAACCTAAGGATGCCTAAAACAGGACAACAAGCTTACCAGGCGACCCCTTCCTTGCTGTCTGGATCATCAGGTTGGCCTGTTGGGTCCAATGAAGGCTTGATGTGTCACATCTGACTTAGGGCGTAGGAGAGAGGGTATCTGTCTGGCTGGAACCCTGCATCCTGAATACAGGAGAGGAGGGAGTAAGGTTCAGCTATACAAAGTAGCCAGCATGGTAGAAGTGTGAAAGAGGTGGGCAGCTGGATTAGAAGTTGTGGGTCTGGTTCTGTTCTCTGGTACTAGGTGTCAGCTAGGGCCAAGTTGTTCTGTGTCAGGCTGCCAAGAGGAGGCAATCTCTTCTTCCTACAGAAGTGGTGAGAATTGCAAGAAAGAGTTGAGAACAGCCTGGTAGGATTAAACGGTAGATCTGCAATGGAAACTGTACTCCATGCTCATTTGCTCTGTGACTCGAATTAGAAATGAGCCTGGGAAGAGTAGCTACCTATACACAAGAAAAAAGATACGGTAGGTGACAGAGCCAGGTAGTGCTGAAAGAAGAAAAATACTGAGGATCCAACATATTATGTAGACAGATAATAATGAGAAAAGGCTTGTCCCTCCTCTAGTCATCACCACAGGAAATGGAGAGTTCATTTAAAATCTTACTTAAGCATGGGTGTATCATAAAAAATAATATACAACCGGGGAGTAAAGGAAGAACTGTGAAGGGAATCAGAAAGCTACCACACATGAAGAGTACAGGTCGAGTAAATGTTTAATGAGGGTCTCAGATTAAGGAAGGTTTATGACCTACTTCTAAACAATGTAGGAAAACAAAGGGCCTTATCATTGCTCTGAAATCATATAGTCTAAAAAGGCTTGCTATATTATTCAGATTAGAATGATGAACCAACAATGAAATCTGAATGAAAAGCATGTGTTGTATGTATTTATGAAACGTCTAGCAACATGGAAGCTCTGCACATTATTGCAATGTACGAGGATATCCTTTATACAATCA
Source organism: Alligator sinensis (assembly GCF_000455745.1). Lineage (NCBI taxonomy): Eukaryota > Metazoa > Chordata > Crocodylia > Alligatoridae > Alligator > Alligator sinensis. The sequence continues at coordinate 3,119,876 of NW_005841856.1, read as the reverse complement.
TTAACTTGAGAGCCTGCT
>NW_005841856.1:3101351-3119827 GCF_000455745.1 Alligator sinensis | reverse complement strand
AGCGTCACCACACTGTAGTAACATATGTCACCTGATGTTGCCAATTCCTCATTTTTCTTATTAGTGAAAACAAATGTCAAAGTGCTAAAATGCTGTTATTCATCCTTTAGAGGCTGCGTTACATTCTGCCCTGTCATAGGATGGCCTCACATTTTACAATGTTGAATGAAAAGCCCAATGTCTGCTTGCTTACTAGGTATGATGAATTAAAGCCCATCACACTTACAGATCCCTAGCAGTTCCATTCAGCTTGACTAAGACTGGGGGACCAGAACACAACAAGCAGAGACCCCCGTGCTTCCATCTACCATGTCCATTTCTACAAGTAAACCTTGCAAAGTGGCAGCAATGGCATTCCACAAAAAAGTAGCATAAAACACAATTCCTTCCAGCTTTGTATTTCCTTCAGGGACAGAACTGCAGCAGCAAATTACAATGGCCTTTCTGCTGACTGAATAGAACTTACTGACATTTTGGCATACTTTGCCCTACTCAGAGCCTGCCTGCTCCATGATTTGGTTGAAAGTAAAGTTGTTGCAACATATCTCATCCAGTGCACCAAATGCCCTGATGGAAAATACGTAGGAGAAACTAAACAACTGTGCACCAGAATGAACGTACATCAAAAATCTATCAAAGACAACGATACCCAATTACCTGTCAGGGCACATTTCCCACAAGAACACCGCTCTCTCTCCAATCACTCAGTTATAATCCTCAAAGGGAATTCACAAAACACCTTTGGCAGACAAGCCTACGAACTTCACTTCATCAATCTACTGGATATGAGCAATCATGGACTACATATAGACATTGGATTTATGACACGTTATAACATGCCTGACATCTGACTCCCCAGGTAAACCCTCCACTTTTTGCCAGCTATATTCATTCCCTTTCCCCACTCCACCTCCTGTCTCTCATCCTTTGATTACAGCTATATTCATTCCCCAGCCCGCCCCCCACACCTGTTTCTCACTTATTGACCAACTCAATTTACATTTTAACTGACTGGCTTTCCTGCATATGTACTGGCCTCTGGCTGCTTTACTACTCCATCCAGGAAGAGCACAAACCATGTGCAGATGCTTTCTCTGCCTGATGAAGGGTAATTGTACCTGAAAGCTTGCAAAGAAGACATTTTCCAACTAAGTCTAATAAAAGATATCGGATTTACTCAAAGAACCTTTTCTGCCTATGGCAGCAACATTGACTTACCACTAAACATCCAGAAACTAGGTTTTTACTTCCTCTTAGCTCTCTTGGGTCTGCATATAATACTAGTCAGAAACTGGGCCTTATTCTTGTTAGTGATGGCCCAAAGACATCATCTCAGATCTAAATGCCCTTAATCTTTGCATAATTTAATGCTTAGGGCTCAAAATTAAATATTTTTTGTCTCTTAAGCATATGGCTTTTAACTACATCCTGTAAAAAAATTTCAATAGAGCAGTTTTCAATCAGAAAACATGATTCCACAAATGTTTCCTGGCAACATAATTTCATTGAAATGTTCACAGTAAATCAAACATTTCATTCTGATGAGGTCAAAACATTTCATTTTGACTTCATTATTCTGAATTTTTAAATTATATTTTAGATTTTAGAAGTCAGAACAACTGAAGCATAATATCTTAAGTGTATTAGAATTTGCGATCCTTTTTCAATAAACTACATGAAATACTGTATAAAAAATTCCAAGACTTTTCATTCCAATTCAGTACTAAATCAAAATTTAAGTTTTAAAATTTTGCACAGCTCTGCTTTTTAAGATAGAACTCTATAACAAAATTAATAATATGGTATCTATAGAAAATGTGGTAAACTTGCATTTTTTTTTCAGTTTAGTTCTTTTGATATATAATTATGCAGACTACTTTGGACCCAATTCTGTCTCCTTCATATTCAATAGTACCTTACCAGGCAAGCAGCCCCACTGATTTCAAGCTGCAGAGTTATGCCCATAATAATTAAAGAAATTCTAACCACTGGTCTTTCCTAGGCTTAGCAATTTATTCCTTTACATATTATTAAACATATGTATTCAATATTCTAAGTGCACACACACATTACTGGTGTTTCAGAAGGAGTGACAAAATATTCGTGTATATTCAGGAGCGTAGTACCTGCTCCCTTGATCACATCCCTTGATTTTTTTTAAGCACTAATGAGGATGTGATTTGATACGTTAGAACTGCACTTTGGAAAAATGTGCAACTGCCTTAATTACTTATGTATAAAAATGAGGATGATAGTTAAATACATTAAAAGCACACAGGCATGAGCTTCCCCATTGTGAAACTATCCCTGGGGTAGATGGCAGCTGGGCCACAAACTTTCCCCGAGGCACCTGTAAAAGCTGCATGAGTCCGCAAAGGAATTAGAGGATTTACAGCACACACACAAAGGGCCATATGGGTGCTGTTATTCTGGAGAAGCACAGTACACCCATAAGACAAAAATGGGTTTAGTGATGTCCCTGATTAAGTCATTTATATCTGAGATCAGTAGGTTAGCTGGGAAGAGAAAAGCCAAGACATTCAGGTGGCAGTAACATGTCTTAAGTCTTTGAGATACAGGTTTGGGAAAGCAAAGTCTGGTGCTAAATCAGATGCTAAGAAAATGATGAATAAGCAGACTGACTAAGAAATGAAGTAAGAGAAACCTCTAATTTTATTGAGAAAAAAACTCTTCACACCAAAGGGTTACCATAGAGGGAGCAAAAATACTACTCCCTGGGCATGTCTACATGAGATGTTTAACTTCACATTAACATAGTATACTGTGAAGTAAGCATGTACAGACACACATGCTTACTTCACAGTAAACCTCCCTAATACCGAGTAAATTTGCTACCTGCAAATGCAAGTAGCAAATTTACTCGGCATTAGTAATGGCACCACAGCGCTCATGTAGATGCCTGACTGGGAGCAAAATCTGCTTCCCTGCCTCTGGGAGCTGCCCACTGCTGGGGCAAGCTCTGTCACAGGAGCCTGGGTGGGGACTATGTCCCCCTGCACTGGAAGCAGGGAGGTCCAAGTCCCCTGCTCCCAGATTGCAATCAAGGAGTGGGAGCTGGGAGATCCATTGTGATTGGGGAGCAGGGGGCTGGGAGATCCTTATCTCCCAGCCTGAGCCCCACAACTGTGGAGCTCAGGCTGGGAGATAAATAAATGTCTCCAGCAGCAGCCTCACAGTCGCAAAGCCAGTGCTGCAAACTTGTTCCACCCCCAGCTCCATAAGCATGGAGCTGGTGGGGGGCAGGGGACAAGTTCCCTAGTCCCTGGCCTGCATGCCTGGTTGGGGACCATGTCTTCTTGCTCTGGCAGCAGGGATTTTGCAGCCCCCACTCCCTGATCATGATTGTGGAGCAGGGGCAGGAAGCTTGTTCCCAGCCCCCCACTTCATGACTGCAATTGCAATCATGGAGCAGGCTGTAGGAGTGCCCTGCATGGGAACAGTGCCCTGCCCAGCCTGGAGCTGGCTGGGACCTGCCCCTGACTAGGAGAGTTCCCAATCAGCCCCAGGCTGTGTGGGGAAGCATGTGCAACCTGGAGGTGGCTAGGGACTGTCCTGTTCCAGGCAGTCCCCAGACAGCTCCGGGCTGCACATGCAGACTTCCCCATGCAGCCTGGGGCTGGCCACTAACTGTCTTAGTCGGGGCAGGTCCTAGCCCTGTGTCCCAATGAGGTGACTGAGGCATAGGGCTTGGAAAAAGCTGCAGGGGTAGGGTGCATTCCACTCCCCTGCCCTGATCTGCTGGTGGGGCAGCTAGCAGCGAAGTAGCTGCTAGCTGGCCCACCAGCAGATTGGGACAGGGGGTATGGGACCTGCCCCTCCCCTGCAGCTCTTTCTAAGCCCCACAGTCAGGAAGTCAGGGCCATGAGCTCCCTGCTGCCAGGGCAGAGGGACATTGCCCCACCCCAGCAGCAAGCTGTCTCTTGGCCTTGTGCTCCCTGCCAGTCCCTGGGCTAGCACCCAGGGGGAGCCTGGATCTCCCTTCAGTGGCAGCAGGGGCACATTGCAGGGCTGCAGGGAACTGGGAGCAAATTTTCTTCCTAATCCTCACATGTATAGACACCTACCCAAAAACCCTCACTCTTGAGTAGCTTACCTCACAGTAAATCTAGACTGGAGGAAATGCCTGTGTAGATGTGCCCTCTGAGTAGGTGTTTGACAATTCTGCTTAAGCAAATGTTTGGTAGGAAAAGAATTGAGCTCTTTTTCTCATTTTATTACACTCCAAGCAAGATTGACAGAGAAACATTTTTAATGTTTTCTGATATCAAACATATTTCAGAAGGTGACTTTATTATTTTTACTTTAGAAAGCAAAATGAGGTACTCTATGGGAGTATTTTTTTAGATTGTTCAAAATCATTTGGAAATGATGGCTTATACTTGTGAAGGAGATGATATGAGGCAGCAAGTTTTAAGTAAGATTCTAGTACAGGTTGATAAATAATTTAGCTAGGAATTGGGGTACATAAAACATGATTATAACAGGCTATCTTGCTTTCACCACATGACATATTGTCTATTCCTTTCAAGCTAGCCTACTAAGGAAATAACTAGCAGAGTAAACTATGGATCCCTTCCCAATGCAAGGGAACTAGACTTTTTAGCATGGATACACCACAAAATATTATATATATGTATGACTACAATACCAAAGCTACCCACACATCAAGAATGGCATGGTAACATTTGATTTTGTAGGAACATAGAACCAAAGAATGGAAGAGATTACTAGGCCCCAAGTATAGTCAATCACCTGTGATCCTTGACAAACATGGAATAAACATTTGTCTAACAGGATACACACAAGCATCCCTCCTACACACCACCGTTGCAAAGCATCTGATAACAAATTTAGGGCTGTAAGTACAAAAGAAAACCCTACAATATGCCACAGGGAGGGAACAGGAGTGAGAAGTTACAGAAACTACAGAAAAATGTAGCATTACACTATATATGACACTTCTATTAAATGGCAACCTGCTAATAACAGATTATAATAACCCTCTTCATTGTCTTTCTTATGTATCACCCAATAATTATTTTAGTATTAGGAATTTAGTATTGTGCTTGCTGGGGGAGAAGAGCTGTGTGCATTTCTTGGAGAGATGGTGACAGCTAAAGCCTCTCTGTAGGAGAAGGGGTGGAGGCTTGTGGGGGACATTGGGGAAGAAAGGTGGGGCTCAACGGGGATGGTGGAAGTGGATGGACAGGAAGCTGGGCTGTGTGCAAAAAAGTTTGTTGTATCTGGATGTCAGTGGCAGTTGGGAGGTGTGGCTGGGATTGGCAGAAAGATTAGCTTGCGTGGGAATTCAGGTGACAGAGGGGTAGTTGGGAAGAGGGGAGGAGCTGGAGTTTGTGGGTGTTGGGATATTGTTTGGGGAATACTGTCTCTGAGTTGTTTGTTCATTGTAAGCCCCTCTGAGCCTTTTGGTTCGCTCAGGATAGAAATCTAATAAATAAAGATATTTTGTCCAAACTCAAAGCTTGAGTAGGCAGGCTGGACTTTGGGCAGGGAGAAAAAAGGAACAACTTTGGGAGTAAACCTGCATGAAACTGATGTGACCTTTTAATCACACCGGCACATGCCCAGGCTCTGCCAGTGCTCACAGACCTCATGCTTAGGCAGCTGAAACTCGCCATATTCTCTGTGCGGCAAGCATCTGCAGCTATGGGTACTGCAGACTATTTAATTCATGGCATGTTTTTGTTAGGAAACAGTTTTGAAGGAATGAGAGGAATCAGCACAATTCTGTCTTTGGGACAAATCTGGAAGCTTTTCCAATGTATGGTGGCCACACATGATGTAATTTTTCACTGACAATTCTATTTGCAATAAAACAAAAGTTTCAAAGCAAAACTCTGAAAACGGCTTTTTATCAAAAGGCTCTGATCTTAATTGTCTTAGCAATAGGAATAATAAAGAGCTTGGATTCTTTAATGTTTCGTACACTTGAAATATACAGGAGAAATATGTCAAAACAGGAGAAAATTAAATGTACTAGCACCAGATATCCAATAACATTTTTGTGAAGATCATACTTCTGTTAAAAGACTATAATCACATCCCATTTTCAGAGGACTCATTTCAGTTCAGTATACTGGTGCCATGAAGTAACAACATTTATCAGTTTCCTAACTTTCTGTCAGCATTGGATTATGTATTTACATGATTGGTAACCCAATAGAGTAATGTTTACTGTGAAACTTTATGATTGCATTTTGTGATGGAGAAATAGAGAGATATCTGACTTCTGACCAGTAAAAAATGCCTCTGCTTGCAATACAGTTCTAGATACCAAGCCAATTTCAATAGTTTTTTCAGTGGGAAAAAGTCGCTCATTTGGCTAAGTTTAAAAAAAAAAAGTTTGACCAACCCCAGGCAGTGACACAAGGTTAAGAAAAAATGTTCAGTAACAGAAGTTTTGTGCTGGTATCAGAACAGGAAGAAATATAAGGAAAAATAGAAAGAAACTCAATGAATATTGTTTTCTGAGAGCTGATCATGGGACTTTAGGTGAGTTATATGATGACATTCATGATAACTGTTTTAGCCAAGTTATCAAAAAAGCAGCAGAGGCCCCTATGGGTTATTTCAGGATGTCTTGTCTACAGAAGATGTTGTAAATATGCAGATGTACCAGTCTGAGCAGAGAAAAACCTTGTCATGGTGCCTGTAAATCATTTTGCAGGAACAGAATGTAGCTATGATCACTGGCCAATTTCTGTAACACATAATGTAACATTAGGAAAAGTGTTTTGTCGAATGTTAAGGAAGACACAAACATTATGTCAAGTGGTCAATAAAAACATTTGGCAAAGGCATGTTTTAGCCTATTATAATATCTGTAGTCATCTGTGCAACACAGATAAGGCATCGCTGCCATTTTTAGATTGCCTACTGGCAATCTGGAAGGTTCAAAAGCTACATCAACTAATAGGGGTAAGCTGTGTGAATTAATAGGCATCAGTGCTTTCGATTTTGTAAGTATGTAGAAAGAACGTATGATTTCAAAAGCAGTTGTCAAGTGCTAGTGCCAAAAGACGTCAAATGATACCACTACTTCTTCAAGTGTGACAAATGTCAGATATTCCCAGTAATGCTAATACTACACAAAGGATGATGCAGGATGCAGGAAAACAGTTTCAGAAAGACCCTAGAAAAGAGAGACTTTTGTTCACCATTGTGCTTCACAAAGTATGGAGAAAGAGGAGAAATGGGGGTAAAGGCGGGGAAAAGAATTGACGGGAATGTTTACATAGGCATAAAGAACAAAATCAGTAAAATCAGTAATATATACACTTACACACACAATAGTATATATACTTAGTTTCATTAATTTGATTCAATTAGATATATATTTAAATTAGATTTATAAATTAAAACTTTAAAGAGATATCGGGATTAATTCCATTTGCAGTTCACGGAAGTCATTCTGCAACAGAAAAATGTATTCCTGACTTGCACTTATATCACTAAGAGCAGAATTTGGCCTAATGATTTAACTTTTATAGAAACATTTAGCAGAAATAGCCAGTTATACTTAACTTGCTGCTACAAAGCAAAGAGTTATTGAGTTTATGTGGGGTGAGACTTCATCTTGTATTAGTCTACATCTTTGCATTTGTCAGGAATCCTTCCTTGCACAAGTGAATATTTATTCAGCAGATAAAACTAACCACACATGGAATATTTTATGTAGGCTATAGTCTTGATAAAAAAAAAAAAATGCTTTACAGGTACGTGCAGTTGGAATAACATTCAATGATAGAGATATATTAAACCCATCGTGTCTCTTCAAGTGGAATTTGATAACAATATATTTATTTCTTAATGGGATATGAATCACTTCCTCTTAAAAAAAATACAAGAGGAGGGTTTCAGTCAACAAAAGATGTTTTGTTGATTAAAGTACCATAACATTTCAATTATAAAACATAACATCTACATTGTACCTAAAATGCCTTTTTTCCCCTCCCAGTGATGCTATAAAAAGGGCCCTATTCCTCCTACTTAAGCCATTAAGTATTTTGCCACTGACTTCAATCGGGAGCTAAAAGGAGTCTTAAAAGGGGAACAGATTGGAAAGGGAAGGTTAATTAGTGGTATGATTATCTCTGATCATCTCTGTTCAAAAAGGAATGTTAAAACCTTTGCTTATTTTGACAGGCTGTGAAGGGAAACCACTGTTTATGGGAGCTTCATATTTAAGGTACTTAAATCAATTTGTATTCTAATACTGAGGACTATGAAAAAGGATTTTTAGTCACTTTATTTTTTATGCCAATAAAAGTGCTAACTAAAATAATATAGCTTCATAAAGACTCCCTCATTTTTTTATAAAGATGCATACATAATAATAAATACACTTGCAATGAATGATGCTACATACCTAAAAGAAAAGACCATCATATATTTAGATAGGTACAGGAATATAGCTTTTTTATAATATATTTATCAAAGCAGAACCATCATCCTCCACTGGCTGCTACAGATAGAATAACAAAATCATTATGAAAAAAAGCATATTCTTATTTATTTAAGAGGTTATATATTATGTTTACACACAGAAGTTAAGTTTCATATTAATACTAGCAAGGCTGACTTGCATGTTATGATTTCCTTCATTATTCTTGCATGTATATGAAATATGAGACTGTACTTTATTCAGATTCCCAAATAGTATGCAATATTATAAAAAAAGAAATGTTTCCTCAACGTATAAATAATTGCAAATACAAATACATTGGCACTATTTATAGAATAACTCTGATCATTTCCCATGATTTCCTTATGACCTTCAAGTATGGCTGCAAGCCAAGAAAAAGGATCAGTCTAAATTTATTTTTCAGCAATAGTAAAATGGATCAAATTTATTTTCTACATTTCTTCCACCATGAACGAAATTCCACTTCTATAGTATTACAAGATGAAACTATGCCCTTCCTCTGAAACAGTAATATAAATACAAAGTGCCCTTCAAGACTATGCTGACCTAACATTTTTTTCATCCTAGTTAAACATGCTTAACTGTAATATTTCAGAATCTCTATAAAGGCACCAAGCTGGCTTAAAATTTGTCTCCATTTGGGGATTTAGTAAACATTTAATTAGATGCTCCCAAGGAGATGTGAGCCAATGTAGGTTCAAAATTTATTTATCAATGTGGTTTCAAAACTCTCGTTTTACAATATATCTTTGAGATCTTAAAATGAACAGAACTAGAACAGGAATTAAATCCATCCTTTCAAGTTTTCTGTAAGCGAGTGAATTGTTCTGTGGATCTAAATTCAGTGTTCATTTTACTTTCCTTATCTACTGCACAGATACTGGAAATAGCTGGAGAGATGTAATTATGGTACCATTAGACAGATAAGCCACATTCTAATTGCTCAAGGGACAAATTGGCAAAGTAAATGGAAGTCAACAAAGCAATGCAAAACAGAAATAAAGTAAGTTATACAGCATACCATTACATACATTTTATATTTACCTTCATTTTTCTTGATAGTGAAATTTGGATTGTTGACCATTTCAGGAAGAAGACTATATAGGAAAAAATGTCCATTTTTAGGGTCATCTTTATCAACAGCACTAACAATCTGAATTATCTGCAATAGAAAAAGGTTACATAAAATTTACAGGCTCTTTACAGGTTGTATTGAGCAGCAGCATCTAGTTTGAAAAACTAACCTGCTAAATATAAATATACTGCACATTTCTGTTGGGCATTATAAAAGGCATTTCATTCTAGTGCTACAGACATTATCTGGCTAGTGCTGTGATTTCACAAGACTAAAAAGGACCATCATTTACACTCCTGTATGAACTACACAGAACTTAGGCCAATGCATACAAAAATATGAGGGCTATTTCCTATTTAACCTGTCCCAGAAAATGGCAAGCAGAAAATGAGCAAAGTCTTGGCTGCCTCCAAATAACTTGTCAGACACAGTAACTCCAAGTGTGAGAGCATAATAATGTATTATTCTGCAAAAGAAAAAATGGGGAGGAATTTTGACTTGAAGGTATGACTTGCATATAGGGGTGTAGGTTGTAGCCGTGTTGGTCTAAGGACATAGGCGGACAAGGTTCTTTTGGTGAATTGGATCTCTCTTATTATTTAAGTATTATTTTATTATTAAGTATTTAAGTTGGTCTAATAAAAGAACCTTGTGTGAGTTGCATATATGAGTTTTTCTTGGTTTGGAATATTCTTGGCTCAGAGTCATGCCGAGAGGTATGGACAACACCTTCATCTCCCTTCTCCTCCAAACCATCTTACCAAGTGGTTTTGTTTTTTTCTGTTGAATAAACATGAAGATTACCTTTTGATTTAAAATTCTGTGTGTCTAATATCAGGTTACTGGTCATTTTTTTTTTTTTAAGTTAGATGGAAATCTGAGCACATAATTAGAGTTCATGGAGTTGTGGAGGAAATTCCTTTTTCAGAAAGCAGACAATGTTTATGCTTTTTATATAAAGCTTGACAATTCTTGCACGATAAAAAATGGAAAACCAGGTGCATTTTAACACAACAAACTTCACAGGTTTTGCATGTGCTCCAGAATATAGCATGTGATCTTAGACAAATTTGGAAGGGATTTTTTAAAAATCACAATATGTTCCAAACATTTTAAAATGATCTGCATGGGCAGCACTTATTATGTATAATACACAGAAGTGTATATGAATCATCCTGTAATCCATATTGGAGAAGGATATAGTTTTTAAATCATCATTTTTAGGAAAACAAGAATGTCTCAGTGAGGGAAAGTACATTATTACAAATGTTAGCATCTAACACTACATATCACATACATTATAATATTCATTATCACTCTCCCCCTTTTTTTTTCTACCAAAGTTGAAAGCAGGAATTAAAAGCTCTCTTAAAATAGATAACCAAATAGGACAAATAGCAAGATATTAAATAAAAGGCACTTATTTATGTAGATTTGGATTAAGGCCCATCAATAACACTTCATCCAGATGTTAAAGTTTATAAGCAAAAAATCTGTGATGCCTTCATTACCCATGCCATTCTGTATCCTGTATAGTCCAGAAATATTATGAAAAATAATGTGGAGGGTTTATATATTAGTATATGTATTAACTTTTACATCTCTATGTTGCCAACATCTCTATGTTGGCAATGATAGGTTGCCAACTTGCTATGATTTGAAAAGGAAGCAAAAAGTACTTGAAAATGGCCTAAAATAATATTTTCTTCTATAAAATAGTTTGCCAATCAGATCATGGGACCTCCTGGCACAAAATGGTGATTTTTTTTCTTCCCAAAGGTTTTAAGTTCCAATTGAGGGTTGTAAGATATCAAGACCTTAAACCTATATTTTGACCATGGCCAAATATTTTCATTCTACTTTTTAAGCCATTGAAATTACAGCAGAATTCCAATTTTTCATGTAAAGATTAAAACAATTGAGTTTGTTTTGAATCATGTCTTTTTCAAAGGTAAAGATTTACGGCGTTATAGGAAGTAGTCCTGAAGGTATGGATTACTGAGCAGAGGGAAATTTAGGTGGTCAAGTACGCATGAGTGCAATTTATGACATGACTGTGCCATTTAAATATCTGCTGATTGTTTAAGTGGCAATTCTCACCAATGTTATGTGAGAGAATTGGTTCTAATTATTGCTTGAACTGTCTCTAGGGTTTCAATTTATATAACAGATAAGTCACAAGTGAGCAACCATACAGCCAAGGGCTTTTCAGCTCCTGGATACTCTGCAAGATTAGGATAGTTTATTATTTACATTGGAAATCTTAGAGAAGTGGAATGAGTGGGCACATGCACGTCTGCATGTTTATGTGAGTTTTCAAAGAGCATGGATGCATCTTACTCTCCACTGACACCTATGCCCTCCATTGCAATTCTTCCTCCTCATCCTTTCTTACAACCCTCCAGGTTATCAAATTATTATTTTTCTTCAAAATGCCTAAAATATACATGCAAAAGACAATATTACAGCTAGTGAAATATTACAGTTGTTTACATGCAGAAGACAAAAAATTAAGTTGGTGTTCCCATAGCAACCTCTCTCCTCCTTTGTGTGCATGCATTACAATAAGGCTTTTATAAGCACATAACATATATGCAGTAATATGAAACTACTGCATATGTTTGTATCTGTGGTAGGAAAAAAACCCAAAAACTTTTAGTACCTTCTCTTTATTACTGTGCTGATGAGCATGTCATATTGCTCAGTGTTGTGTGATCGTGTAATAAAAGACACTGGCAGCAGTTCTCTGGCTCTCATTTTGTGGTTCATAACATACTAGAGACTTTTGTTGGTGAACTATCCTCTCTACCCCTCAGATAATTTTCTTCCTTTTCCATGGGTAACACAAAGCACAAGTAGGATCTCCATAAATTATAGTTTGAGAACTGATTTACTGCAATGCATGTATGTCAGCAGCAGTATTAAGGTTAGTACCCTTTACTTTGCTCAATCCTGAATTTTCTGATATTTTTCCATGTCAAATTTTGACCTTGATGTTCTATTAACAAAGTTCATTCATATCATTGAATATGTATCTATACTTTGGATGAGAGCACTAAATCAGCATGTCTTAACAGGTATATCTGGACTGAAAATAACAATTAGAATATCCCAAAGGACCTTTCAACATTATATTCTGCATCCTTATAGTACAATTCTGCAGAACCACAAATGCCTAAAATTTGCTACCATTTCCTAAAATACCCAGCATTTCCAAACTACTATCAATGTAGTAGCAGTGAATTATACAGAAAAGTAAGTATCAACTATAAGTTCTTATACATTGTACCTATTTCTGCCATGATTTAAATATAAACTTAATTATACTCTAAACACACCAGAGTCTGCAGCATTACTGAATACAGCTCTTTGTGATTAGAAAACTTTACATCAGTAGAACAGAAGTGAAAATGGGAGGCAATGAGATTTCACAAAGTACAACTACACTTTCATGAGTATAATACCCCAAACTCCAAAACTTTAACAGAAAGTATGCTGTTCAGTCACATTTTGTGGGTCAGCCGAGTTACCCTGAAAATTCACAGTGGTGAGCAATTAGATTATGCTCAGTATAATTAATTCAGGCCTGGGCAGCAAGACCCAATCAGCTCTGGGCAGCGAGACATAGGAAGTCCAGTTGGATGGACTTCCCATGTGGACGTGATCCGTCTGCTTTTATGGACGTTGCACTCTTTTACAAAAACTGAAAGTAGTATGGTGGAGATAAATAGTCACAGGGCTTAGTAGAAAGTTGTAATCTATTTTAAACTAGCCCACGCAAATAATGACTGAGCTTGCTAGGGTTAGCAAATTCCAATTATGCAGCAAAAGTTAATACTAAAAGGAGTGTATATGCTTTAGCTTAACAATAAGTTACTTTTTTCCCTTTGTAAAACTAGCTAAAAGACTTTTTGTTGGCAATTCATGTTGTACGTAAAAATATGCAGAGTTCTTAAAAATGAACACACACACACAAAGATGCACATACATGTGCACACTTTTCCTCCCAGCTTTAAGTTTTGTATTCTGATGTTATAAAGTCAGAATAGTAGCAAAGAAAATACATCTGGCAATGTTATACATCAACAGTTTTTAATACATTCTGTCACGTCACCAGCAGCCGCGGTTGCCACTCTCAATTATATCAGGACCCAAAATAGAACACTTGGAACACTGAACTGTAATAGATGGTTCAGTCAATATATTTAGGGACTGCAAATAAGGTTTATAAAAGGTTCAGATGTAATCTTTTCCCTTAAGGTGATTCAAATTCAATTTGAACTTACATTTAAGTTAAACTGAAAATGTAAATATACTGAAATAGTATAAAGCAATTGCACCCTTTCTTTACATGCAACATTCAGCTTTAGAATTTGAAAGGACCAGCCAATTTAGGGCTTAGCTTTTACCTATAAGGGTGATCGTTTTCCTATGTTAATCTATTTATGTCTGGGAGATGTATTATTAACCCTACTTCAGCTATATTTTTAATGGTGAACTTTGATTTATCAATCTATTTAATTCTAAAATTTGAATGTAGATTCTGAGCTAAGTATGATGTTAGAAGCCAACCAACGTAGATACTGAGATCTCAATATGAAGCTGGGCTTGCAAAGCATACACTTGTTTGAACGGCACACTCTTCACTGGATATCTACATGGGCCCTGAGTGCCGATTATATTGGGCACCTAAAAGGGCAGAACAAGGCCATATGGTATATGGTTCCTGGTGAGAGTTTTATACTCAGCAACATTTAGTGTTTCGATGGTTTCTCAGGCTCTCATCTGGGTAGATGTCACTGGCACAGTGCTGATGAGGCAGTACGCAGCTTGATGAACAACATGTTGGTGATTTTTCTCTATCATACTTCCAAAAATTTCAGGCATATTTTTATGACTGGCTTTTGACTAGCTAACTGAAATTCCCTTTGAAAAATCTAAATGGGGAGGGGTCTGGTAGAGAGAAGGAGGAGAAAGGGAGGAAAGGATATGACAAATTTTCACTGATTTTCAGCCAGCTCCAGTGTAGTATGAATGCTTACATGGATAAACACTGACATTTCCATGCAATACCTTTCTCATCCCTACCTCTAGCTGCCATCCATACTCTCATGCGGGGAGTAATCATTGAGCCTAGTATAACATAGAACATAAAACTAATGGAAATCTAAAATACACTCTGAAAGTATGAAGCTTAAGTACCAATAATAAAATCGACTCAATGGAAAGAAAAGTCCCTATATAAAAAGATGTTCGTCAATTATCTTCTCTTCAATGGTTATGAACAGTGTTTACAATGCAAATGAGGCATTTGTGACATCTATGTTGAAAATGGTGCTGGAAGGTCAAAACACTGATCTTTTGCAACAATCAAATCTTGGCAGAAAAAGGTTGTCATGTAGTACTGATACTACCAAAGAAAACAATTTTTGACTCTATTGTCAGGTAAGCTGCTTTGGCAAATAGTGAATTTAATGCCTAACACCCACATGAGGCACAAGAATAGTTGGATTAACAACTCTAGTGTCATGCTGTCAGCTGCTGTTTATTTAAATTAAAATGTCACTATCTAGAAATAAATTAGGTAGTTGAAAAACAGTGGAGTTCTGTAAAATACAGTGCTTCACAAACTGGACAGAAATTATTACATTTCAATTATGCTGTATCGTTTTGTAAAAACTGTCATGTTTTATCATATAGTTTATATTGCACATGAATCTGCATACTTGTACTTAAATAGAGACACAATGTAAAACCTTTGGAGGCTGGAGTTAGTTGGAAGAACCTGCAGTTTAAGCATTGCTTCTGAAACCTAACTAAATTTATGTGACCATTGTAACGACTCTTATTTCACCAAAATTAACATATCAGCACATCATGTGACCCACCAATTTTCACTGTACAACATCAAGTGATGTCACAAACCCCAAATTCATCAACTCCCAACTTCACTTCATGATCCCAACTATAGGTCTCTATCTTTTCATGTAAGGTTTTCTCTTGTAGCCCATAGTGTATCATATTTTTAAGCAACAGAAATCCAGGAACTGTAAAGATTAGAAGAATGGATTATCACAGTAGCTAAACTCTTGAGACAGACATTAGTCACAGGTGGGACACAGGAACTGTTGTCACCTAACAAAGTTGGGGTAAATTTCACCATAACAGAGAGACCTGAACTTGAGCGTCACAGTGGATCATAATTTTCTCCAACTCATGGACACCATCTGATGAAGTACTAAGCTCCCTTAATTGCTACTGAAATCAATGAAAATTACAAAGCCCTCAACACCTTACAGTATCAGGACCCAAACTACCCACCTCTACTTCGTACCTCATTATTCTCATTATCCATATACATAATGAATACTCTAAGTGAATATTAATAGCAGCTCATAGGGAAATGTGTTGAGATATAGGGATATCATATCAACAAGTCATCCCATACAAAAAATAAAAGTGATTTGGGGATATGATACAATTCTCATTTTTGACAGATAATAGGGAGAATTTACAAACAATTGCAAAACATCAACAACATGGAGATATTTACTTGTCCAGGCTTCCCATTCTCACATAAAAAGGCTTCGTGCTCTGATGCAAATTCAGGAGCGTTGTCATTAACATCAAGAACTTTGATAGCAACAGGCACTCGGGATACTTGACTGTGGTTCCCTAAGAGAAGAAAACATAGCATAAAAAGTAAGCATATTTCATTTGGGACTGATGGCACAAAGGGCCCACTATATACACACAGCAATGTGTAGTATCCCCATTCTCAATCTTAACTTAATTGGGCTGCTTTGTCCTCAATGAATTGTACAATCGGAGCAGAAGATAACGAAGGATGGCCAGTATTTCATGGAGGAAAAAAAGCGAATAAATCCCTATTGCAAACAGCAATTGTTGGAGATTAGCTCAATGAAGACCTTCTCAGACTAAATTGGTAGATTTTTCTTTGATGAAGTTTGTATTGTTTTATTGATAAAGTCCATTATACATGGAAAAAGAAAGCTGTAAACAACATAGATTTATTTCTTTGTTTATCTTTGGCAGAGCACAGAGCATTTTACTCTATTAGTTGTTCTGACTGCACATCTATTATTTCTTCTTTGCAAATACGATTAATGCTAAGACCCCAAATTGTGAGAAAGATGGATTGCAGGATTGACATAGGTAGAACTGGAGATTACTTTGGACTCTTAAGGCAGTCTGATTCATTTACAGTTGACCAGAGAAGTGGCTTATGAAGTTATCTTGCTGAAATAAAAGCCCATAATTTCTAACATTAAGCTATGTTGCATAAAGGAGTTCATCATGCCATTGTGAAATAACCTTGGTAAGCTGAATGGAAAGACAAGCTAGAGCAACAACCAGGGTTCTGCTTTTATCCAAGTTTATGGTCAATTTATTTTATTTTATATACTATTAAAAAAAAAAACAAACTTTGGAAGAATCTTTTTATGACATTGTTTCCTAAACCATGTACACATGACACTGAAATGGAAACAGACTATAGAGCTATTATAATGGCTAGAAAAAACTTACTGTAACCTAGATATTCCTATATCAGTAACCTTATCCAAAATCTGTTTATTAAGTAATGACATTTAACATAATTTACATCCATATTAGTTTCAATCACTCCAGGGCTTTGGAGAACCGCATGTCCAACTCTGGGCCTGACTTGCAAAGTACCAACTGACCTAAGTAAAAGTTTGGTCCAAATAAGTACTCCAGGATCAGTTCTTTTCAGACAACAGTAGGTAAAGAACAGGCAGACTTCCATGAAAATGATGGAAACTTCACTAATAAGTATATGAGATGCCATACATTCCTAGAAAAAAGGGCTGGAAAGAAATTCTGCAAGTCATCTAGTCCAATTGTCCAACCCCTTACCTGAATTAGAATCATCCCTATCTAAAGAATCCCATACAAATTCTTGTCTAACATATGACTAAAATGACACAGTCTATCCTGTCACTCAGCCAAAAGGGCATAGTACCCTAACCTGGTCCGGAAAAGCACAGAGACAATGGTGGTCAGTGTCCTGCTACTGGAAGGGTTGTTAAAATACACTTGAGAGATCCAAGGAAGAGGGCCAGAGCCTCTGCTATACAGGACGACAAAAACCCTTATAGTCTCTACCAATTTGTTCAGGGGGCAAAATACCTTCCTGACCCCAAATGTGTTTATTGGTATGACCCTGAGTGGAGGGACAAGACCCTCTGGCCAGGAACCTCTGGGTTTTAGTCACAATAGGAACACTGGTGTTAGAAATCATATTTTTCTTTTTTAAAGCACCTGTCATCCCAGAATTTCTAACCACTTTTCAAATGGTCTTTGATTCTCAGAATATCGCTGTGAAACATATAATTACAGAATAGGTCAAATGAGCCACGGAGAGGATATGGGATCAATCCAAAAAAGGCACTGAAATTTCCACTGATTTCTAATGATAGTGGAAGCAGAGCACTTTGCACTTACGGGGCAAGTACGAGCTATCAATAGAAACTGATGTAAACATAAGGAAAAAGTATATAGAAGTCACTGTCACGGCGGGGACCCGCAGGAGGGCCGTGATCTCCTTACGGCCCCATCACCATGCAAAGTCAGCCCAAGGGCACCCTCGATTCTCGCCTGCCACGTCTTGCTGGTAAATATAATAGGAGGCTGCCTTGCGTCTCCTTGGGCATGTTAGAAGGGACCTCGGTCCCCGTGTGTTCCTGGACCCCCTGGGGGTCTCCCGGTATGATGGGTGCTCCCCAGGCACCCTAGCCTTATGGACCACGCGTGGCTCCTACCAACCCCTAATACCACGCCCCAAGCCTCGCAGATGGGATAGACGCTGGTATGTCTCTTTACCTATATACTGCCCATCTCTCGGGCCTCCTCTACGTACTCTCGCCCACTCTCTGGGCCTCCTCTGCTGTG
>NW_005841856.1:3100507-3101320 GCF_000455745.1 Alligator sinensis | reverse complement strand
CCGACCCCCTTCTGGGCGCCCCTGGAATGTCACCCCTCTCTGGGGCTCTCCCTGCAATGTTGCCCGCACTCAGGCTTCTAAAATACCGCCCCATCTGGGGCTCTCTGCGCCCACTCTGGGGACTTCCCGGCAACGCCCCCTGACTCTCAGGCCCACCGCGCTGCTCTCCCCTTCTCTCAGGGCACACAGCACTGCTACCCCCCTCTCACCAGGGCAACCGCAGCACTCTACCCTGCTCCGGGGTTTGCCGCAGCACTAGCCATCCTTCAGAGGCTCACCGCGCCCGCACTGGGCCTCCTAATAATATAGCCCCCTCTCTGGGGCTTGCTGTGCCCCTACTGGGCTTCCTAATAATATGGCCCACTCTCTGGGGCTCGTTGTGCCCACACTGGGCTTCCTAGTAATATTGCCCCCACTCTGGGGCTCATCGTGCCCGCACTGGGGCATCTCAAAGCTGCCCCTCTCTGGGGCTGGGGTCTACGTACCCCGCACACACCCCGGGGTCTTTGTTCCCCGCCCACAACCCACTGGCTGCGCTCCTCACTGCAAGCTGCACCTCCCTCAGGCGCTGGGGCCCCCACACTTCCGTGGGGCCCTTTATGAGGATAATGTGCCCTCACTGGCGCCGGGGTCCTCACACTCCATGAGCCCCCTATGAGGCCTCCTCCAACCCCTATAGCCTCACCCAAACCACCGGTGTAATATCAAAGCTGAACATAAACTCGAGCCTCCTGGCTATAACTCAAACATAAAGCCTCCTGGCTAAACCATGGTGCTCAAACCTCTCAGAGCTGCCATCCTTCTCTCAGCTAG
>NW_005841856.1:3085135-3100497 GCF_000455745.1 Alligator sinensis | reverse complement strand
CCTAGCTCCAGGAGCTCCTGCCCCTCTGGCTGCTGGCAGAGAACTGCCAGCCTGGCCTCAGCCCTGGGCTTTATAAGGGCCAGGCCCTGCCTCCTACAGGCAGCTGGCTCTCCTTAGTTGCCCCGGCAACCCGCAGCTGTGCTCATTATGTTCTGCCAGGGCTCGCTCTCTCTCCCTGGCAGTTTCTACTCCCTAGGAGCAGGCACTGAGGTGCCCTGCGACAGTCACCAGGAAACTTCTTCCTCTAACCACTAATTCATATTCCCTTCTTAATAAATATAATAGTATCCAATAGTCATATTTTATCCTGACCTGTAACCCATTGATGTCAATAGGGTTGCAAAAGTAGATTTAAAGGTAGAATTTGGCCTAAGAACTTTTTGTCCTCTAAATAAGTAATATTCTTTAAACAGCATGGACATTAAATGGCAAAGAAATCAAATGACTCCTCTCGAATTATATATTAAAAAATTACCAATGGGATTAGTGTAAGACCAGCTTTTGTGGCCTACTGTAGGAATCATGGTAGTTATCTTTTGGAATTAGGAGGGAATTTTCCTTTTATGAACAGACTGACATAGACATGTGTTTTGTTTTTTCCCCCCTTATGGCAGGTTTGAAGGACTTAGTGATATACAGGAGGTAAGGTTCACTTTTTTGCAATTTAACAGAATGAAGGTAATCATTCTACAAGAGACCTGTTCTCCACTAAAGTAGAGTTGTAAATGATCTTCAGGAAAGTTATGCACTAAAGAAATTCATGAGTAAAGTTGAGACAACTCCTCCCTAACATCTTTACCCTCGTGTGAGGAGAACTGGTTGCTCCATAAGTGGTCTGGTGACCAGCTGTGAAAAGGTAGAGGCCTAATAGCAACCCTAGACATAGTGGAAATTATTTAAAAAGTAACCATGATTAATCCTCAGCAAGGAGTTACTGGTAATTCCCAGATGAGTTATATTAATACATTAGTGACCTAATTAAACCACATCCTTTGAATTTTGTTTTCCATCTTGTGTGTTTGGAACAACAGTATTTTGTGTCCCTCCACCTGTAAAGCAAGCAGCAGCAGTTCCACGACTTTCAGGCTAGGTATATACAGTCAAAAAGCCCAAGGTGGAATTGATCCAATCTTCACAGGTTTTACTAAGCTGTGTAGACTGAGCCAATAACAAACTGAACTCATGCTCAATTTTCACTTGGGAAAGGCAGGCAGAGGCCTGTACTGGCCCAGGCCAGAAACGGGGGGGAGGGGGCGGTGCTCAAGCACACATCCCAGCCTG
This sequence comes from Alligator sinensis, assembly GCF_000455745.1. Classification (NCBI taxonomy): domain Eukaryota; kingdom Metazoa; phylum Chordata; order Crocodylia; family Alligatoridae; genus Alligator; species Alligator sinensis. The sequence goes on along the minus strand of NW_005841856.1, from coordinate 3,099,216 downwards.
ACATCCATTTCCCAGTCTAGCCAAGTGAGGGCCATCCCTGATTGGATGCTCAGCACATGCCCCGAACCCCCTGCTGTCCCCCTGCAGCAGGGGAAGGAGCTCCCGTCCTGGTGCCAGCCCCCAAGTTGGGTGTCTGCCCATGGAAGGGGAGCTCCATGCCTCAGGGGCCTACCCCTGGCCTTCCCCAACCCCAGGCTGTCCTGCCCTGGGGAGTTGTGGGGACTCCCCCCACCCCTTCCCTTGAACAGGCCGGTCATGTTGGGAAGGGGAGGGAGAGAGAATTCCCCTTGGCTCCAGCTAAGTGGGGGAGGGGGAAAGGGGATTCCCCCTGGCTCCTCAAAGCAGATCAGTCCTGGGCTGGGGGGCCCTGGGCCAGGCCAGGGGAAGTCTCTTGAAGTGCAGGGCTCCCCCCATACTCCCTATGCCTGGGTACGCAGGTGTGACACTGGCTCAGGGGACTCTTTTCCTCATGCCTCCTGTGGCAGCAGCTGAGCTGAGCGGAGCATCCACCTTGCCACATGGGGGAGGAAGGGTTCCCTTTGGGTGGGTCTGGGGTGGGGGGTTCTGTTCCCCCACTGTCCTCCTCCCCAGTGCCCCACAGGGCTGACAGGTGCAGGCAGGGGAGGGAGGGATGAGACTTTGCCGCGTCATTTCGGTGACAGGCCCAGCTAGGCTCTGGCCCGGAGCAGCAGACTGTGAGCCATGTTCCAGTGGGACGCCCCATGAGGGGGGCTTGCTGGGGGCCACAAATCATCCTGGGATGCTGAGGTATTTTGAGTAAGGAGGAGATATAGGACAGAAGTTAGAAAGATTGGTTTAACCTAAGTATCAGTTAAGTCTGATCCTGCATCCATCCAGGTGTATCTTAAACCAGGTTTGGCCATTTTGGAACCAGTTTCCATGCACTGAACTTCTGTTCTGTTACAGGTTTAAACTAGATTCCACTCACTTACACTGGTTTGTGTGTAATTTCTGCCCCTAAATGCCAGGACTTTCAATGCACATTCCTCAGGGAAAAAAGGCAAATTAATTTAGACACATTCAGAAAATGACTAAAATGTATCTGAAATGGTATAAAATATCTGTTTCAAGTTTTAAAAATATGATATAACCAAACCTGTTAGGGTAAGAAGCAAATGCTGTGTGTCCACTTGAAATACAATATTTCCAGTTATCTACTGTATGTGGGTTTACAAGACATCTGACCTTAAATGAGTACTATTTGAAGCCCCTTACAGTTGGTAGTTTAGAAAGTATTCTGGTAGAAATAAGTTATGGATCAGAAAGAGATGCCTATCAGAAGTTCATAAAAAGCAATACATCATATGATTTCACATATAATCAGATGACTCTAGTTTACCACTCATGCACTGTGCATATTTATGCAGTGAATTAATAATATATTTGTATTTAAAAATATTACTATGCAAATTGTAAACCCCAAACATTTTAAGCACATTCTCTTTATCTTAACTTGATAAATACATAAACAATGAATGCACTGGCTTATCAGAATTCTCAGCACTAGTGTCATATTTAAACACTAAAGATTTACTTTTATCTAAATTAATGGACTGATGGCAGTTCAAATTTTAAAGACATTACAGAGGAATGTAATTAATTAGATAAGCTTCTAAAGAAATTATTCATGTCCCTTATGACTGCCCCCAAAATGTTTGTCTTTCATCTGAAATACAAACATTACATTTAAAGATATTATAATTAGAAACTTGATGAGAATTCATTAAAAAAATTAATTTGCTAAACACTAGAGAGAGACCCAACTGGCTAGGAAATCTCCAAACAAGGGGATATTCACCTCTTATTTGGGTTCTTCTTCAGACTACAATGAAATATAGTTGAGGAAGAGAGACCTGAGGGCTTGAAATATTGTTGAAAGTAGCTAACCAATTATGGTCATGGTGAATGTACCATACTATCTGATTGTAACACCCTTCATTGAGTTTTTATTTATAATCAGTGCCTTTCACGTAAGCATAAAGTAGCAAAAAATATCTCTATTACAATAGTCAAAATAAACTAACACAGTATAAAAAATGGTGCAAATCATTAGGGATACAGAATAAGGAACACTGCTTTCATATTTCCATTGTGGCACATAAAGAGTGGCCACTGGTCCTGTTTCATACCAGACTGTCACGTTTTTAAATCCTGTGCCCCTGTCCATTTCTGAATGAGGAACAAACTGCAAAAAGTCATTTTTTCACTTAACTAGTGGAATTAAATATCAACCATTTGCCCTCGTGCTTCTATTGCCTGTGCTGAGAGGTAGGGTGGTACACTGCCAGGAGCAGCAGGTTCCGAGCCAGCCAGGGAAGGAGGGAGGTGGCCTTTTGTGGTGTCCCTACCCATTGCTGCTGATTGGCCAAGGGGTCTGGTGGCCCCACTCCCCACTGCTGATTGGCTGAGGAGGTGGCGGCTCTGCCCCTCACAATGATTGGTCCCACTCCTCCCCAAGGAGATATTCTGTATTCTGGGGATGTGCTGGTGACTACCCTAAGCACATACAGCATGTATTTTTCTCACTGGCAAAGCTCTTATATGCAATTTATTTGATGCTCAAGTTCAAACCTGCCCTTGTAGGCAATTTCATCATATTCATAGGCTCCCCATTTCCTGTTAAAAAAGACTCTGAAGTTGTTTCAATGTGAAATGATAATGTGTAAAATATTTCCTTTATATGTATGAAGCATAATTTCTGTTGCGTTTACTGACAAAAATAAAGCTTGTATCGCTTTTCCTGCCACTGACCATGCAAAGTCAATACGGCTAAGGGAGACAGTCTGTTCCTTCAGTTACAGCTACAGAATTGTTCACTTAAGCTCCAATCAGTTCCTCCTATGCAAAACCATTAAAAGGTGTGAGATTGCACAAGTATCAGAGAATATCACTGGAAGATAATGAGATAGAGCAGTTTTCACTAAGGACCTAATTTGGCTTGTAAAAGTTTATCATCGATGATGATGATGAACAACAAGGAAAGGCTCAGCTTGATTCTTACAACCCAAGTGAGTTACCAGAGCTGTCACTTAGAAAAGTAATGGCTTTGTCTGTAAATTAAGTATAATTGAAATGGAAGAGCTGCATTTAAGGACCTGATTTTCCATAGGATTACATCTAGTTGGTCAGCTGTAGGCAGAGTTGTCACAAGTAAACATGCAATCACAGTGACTCTACATGCAAATTAAGTGCCCAGACATGTCTATTCTTTCTGCAGATTTTGGCTCTTTCCATGTAATTAGTAGTTGCCACTACTACCTGTGATCTGTAGGCCCAATATGCTTCTAAGTTTGGTCACTGATTAAAACAGCCTGATTCCTCACTCTGACAAGACAGACATTGGGAAAGGATGACTCAATGGAAAGGAATGAGTGGAACCAATTAGTAATCGGTGAACTTGAAAATATTATAAGGTTCAGTTGAGTTCAGATGCGCAAGTTTAAGATTTGTCTGAACCAGAAGATTCTGAAACGTGCTGCTCTAGAAATCTCATGCAAACATGTTTTTGGGGCTTTTTTTTCCACTCTTTCCTAATTTTTCCTGCCCAGACTTCAACATTTTTCAGACTTTTGCTTGAAAAAATATAGGCCGAATTCAGTACCTGTTGTTTAGAAAATAATGATCCATTAGTCTTGATGGCAAATTTACTCAAGGAAGGATGAAAAAGAATTATAGGACTTGACACAAAAGGTGCAAAGAGATAAAAAGTAAAATGAGCAAACAAACAAACAAGCGGACCAAACTTAATCAAATCTTTCAAAATCTCCAAACATTATCTTTTTCGATTTTGTCCAAATGCCAGTTGGGTGCTATATGAATATCTGTGTTAGTTCTTAATATATTCAAAACAGTTTGCTCATTATTTGAAAAATAGAAATTACAGTTAAGTTGAAAACATTATGGCTCAAGTATTATGTATTAGTCTAGATATGATTTGGTGTTAATTATTAGCACTTGCATGATGGTAGCATCAAAGGGCCCCAATCCTCCCTATGAAATACAGTACGCCTACCTATATGGCACATCTTCACAAGACATTTACTGCAGAGCTGCCTAATTAGCTCCGCAGTAAAGTCTCAACATCTACATGTGCACCCCTATTAGGCTGCAGGAAACTAATTAACTTTGCTGCAGGATATTACTTGTAAATTCAAATTCCTGCAGCGGAGTTCTTCAGTGCACAGCAGCACACATGTAGAGGATGATGGGGATGTCTGGGCATGAGGGTGCTTCAGTGCGGGTCTGTCTGCTGTCTCGCCCTGCACTGGAACACCCTCGTGCCCCAGCCAGCCCCTGTACAACACAGTGAGCCAGGTTGGAGCAGCTCCAGGTCGGCAGGCTAACCCTTGGGAGCTCCAACCTGGCTCAATGTGCAGTGATGCTAGACACATAAGAAATAGAATGACATGAAGATGCGACACCCTGGAGCAATGAACCCTGGTGTGATAAGCACCGGAGTTTATTGCTTCAGATTCATTTCATATATAAATGCACTTACAGAATAGTAGACAGTGAGCGTGCTGAATCTAATAAAACAAAACAAAACAAAATCTAAAAAGGAATCTGTCACAAACACTTACTAAAGAATGTTACAATGATACCGCAAGAAATTAGAAACACTCTACTACAGTAGGCATAGTGCATAGGAGCTGTAAAAGGTAGCTAAAGATTCATCCACTGTTGAAACATATGTCTTCACTGAAAATACAAGTAGCTGCAAAAATATGTATATTTGAATATCTCCTTTATCCAGATCAGGTTTTCCTGTTTGGGTTTTTTCCCTCCTCCTCTTTAGGTAATTAAATCATCAGAAATTACATGTGTTCTGCTTAAATAGTTGCAAATTGTATTTTCCCTCAACTAAAAGTAAACGATGTCTGAATAAAAGGTAGAGCCCCACAAAATGACAATTTTTTCCCTATCATCATGCTGCTTGTAAATGGCTATCTCATGCGTCTTTGGCTCATTGACATTTCTAATATAAGATTTTAAATTAGAAGCAGAACACAGAGAAATTCCAGTTCTAACAAAGGAAGTAAAGCAGAAAAACCTAAACTGCCACTTACAAAGCAACAAGAACGCTCCTCTCACTTGTCTCATGTTGCAAGCTCAGTAAGTAATGTTTTAAGAGATCTATTCTCTATGCCTCTATCTGTTTTATCTGATGGCTTTTGTCAGATAGCCTACACATAGGATAACTTTCCTTAGCCTGTCCAATTTCACATTGTTTTTACTCTATGGAATCTTTTATCTATATAATAGAGCGCTGCATGGCACTTTGCCACGTGAAACCGCTAAATTTAATCTTAAAGATTAAAAAAAGATGCAATTCAAGCTCGTTTAAAAAAATCATATTGCAAATTTTAAATATGGAATTCCCATAATGCTGTAATACTCTGTGTCTGTCCTGCGTGCATTGTGATGAGTGATTCTAAAAGGATCTGCTCATTCAAGTCTGGCATTCAAGTCATGATCATTTCTGAAGCATAACTACTCTAGGAAAAGATTTCCTAAAAGCACAGGAATGTACGAACGAGCTGAGGAATTACCATGAAACAATGTAAACGTAACATTACCCTGCAAAAAACCCTCTTAGAACATGCTGCAAGTGCAAAAAAAAAAAAATCACTGCAAATTAATGTTGCAATAGTAGTTACCTCCAGCATAGCCAGAAGATGTATTATAGGAGAACAGATTGAAGGAAAAAAGGTATCTTGTACCCAGAATCTGGAAATGCTCTTTAAAAAAAATATCTGAGGGAGAGCAAAAGGATTGTCTGCTCCAAGCAATTCTTTTAGTGTAATTACGGACTCCAGGTGAACAATAAATGGCTCCAAAACACAATTACTTTACATGCTGTATTTAGATTCATGCATTGATGTATTCTAACCAGTGACTTGCTCATACATTCTCTTATTTGGTGACTTACATGACATTTTCCAGGTAAAATACTCTCCCTCCTATTTTTTAAACACTCCCACGATACTCCATCCTAAATCCATGGCTCCTTCTTCTGTTATTACTGAAAAGCAATATTTTCCCGAGAGAGGGATGGGGTTCTGCTAGGGAAGTGGATCAATATTTGGGTATGAGCAGTTCCAGAGGGGTGGGAAGAAACTGCTTGAGCTCATGTTTTACGTAACTTACTTAAAAGATGGATTTTAATTCACAGCTTCCAAAGATCAGTGGTTCACTGTTAAAAGAAAAGTAACTAAACAAGCTTCCTGCAGCAGACAAACATATAAGACCCGTGGATATGGCCGTACGGCTATATTGTTCTTTTGTTTCACTACTAATATAAAAAGCATTTGGGACTTTTTAGTGGTCTTAAAGGCAACCCACACCAGAAGGTCTGGCCATACCCATATCCTTGTTCAGGCAACACGCTCACCAGCTTCGATTGTTTGTGTTTTGCCCATAAAAGGATTAAGAATGGCTGCACATGACCCAGAAATGTGGATTATATACAATTTACAGAAAATTCCCCCCCCTCCCCCACACACACTCCCTAGGGCAATTTAGCAATAAAGACCAAGAAGATTAATTGTATTAGTGATATTTGCCTAACCCTATTATAAATTTCCTTGCCGGCCAGCCAGTCAGTCAGTCCCAAGGCCTCACCAACTGTTGGGGCACCTTTGATGTAGCAATAACTTTGCTCCAGTCTTCCTGGTCTTTTGCAATCCTTGTACAATCTGTCAGTTTTAATCCCATCCAGTTTTGGATGTTGGTGGTCCAACTTGCCCTAGGTCTTCCTTTTCTTCTTTGTCCGTCCACAGCACCCTGCAAGATGGTGTTGGTAAGGGTGCCGCGCTTTCTTGTTACATATCCAAACCACTGCATCTTATTTCTTATGATTTCAAGTATGGTTTATATTTGCTGGCTTCTTGTCTGATTTGATCTTTCACAGGTGGGACTGATGTTATGCTTCTTTGTCGTTAGTCAAAGTGCTTTTCACCACACCCTTTCAAAAGCTTTTTTAAAGTCTATGAAATTATGAAGTTCTTTTTGGTTGTTGTGGTACTTTTTGCACATGATTTGCTAGTAGAAGATCTGTTCTGTGGTGCTTCTTCTGGATCTGAATCCAGCTTGTTTTTCTGCAATACAGTCTCTATTTGAGGCTCGAGCCTGTGTAAAATTATTCTAAGCAGCACCTTACTTGGATGACTGATAAAGTTAATGGTGTAGTTGTTGGTACACTGGTGCCCTTCTTTGTGATAGAGGTTATTATTGATGTTGTCCACTGCATTGGACAGGTTTTCCTTTTCCATAACATATTTCAAATTTTGTGCAGTGTCACTTGTCTTGTTCCCTGTTTTTAATATTTTTGGATGTACATTGTCTAGGCCAGTTGCTTTTCCACTTTTCATGCTTCTGATAACTTCTTCTACTTCTCTCTTGTGATGTCTAAACTTTTATCTTCTTCCACTGCTCCAGATCCTCCTTGCTTTAGTTGAGTTATTACTTCGGGGTCTGTTCTGATATTGCAATTATACAGATCTTTCACATAGCCCACCCATCTTTTGTGTATTCCTTGCTGGTACTGTAAATAAACACAGTTATATAGACTTTTGCTTTACATCCTGATCCATCTTCAACTGAAGTTGATGGAATCCTTTCCAGTAGTATATAGTCCTTTTAGTAAGATAGAATAAAGAGGAGAAGAAACAAAGCAGGTTCATGTAACTGTTAAGTCATAGTCTGCCCATCTGGCATAAATCAACCTCATCTGACATAAATCAGCTACATTGATGTCAACAGATCTTCACTGATTCACACTACATGACAATCAGACCCAAAATATATCAAGAAAATTAAACCCGTGCTCTTGCACACTCCTGTTTGAATCAATGGGATCTGAGTTTTCACAATGGAGGGCAGACTATGACTTAACATTTATATGCACCTGCTTTGTTTCTTCTCCTGTAATTAAATTGTGCATTGCTTTGCTTTGCAGTTATTCAATAGTGTAACATACAGTTACGTTGTAATTACTTCTAGTCCTCTGTGACTTGAGAGATCCTTTTGAATAACTGGGAAATACTAGTTATATCTTTTATAATTATCACATGTCCTTAAATAAATCTGATATTGCTCTCTCTGGCCGCGTCCAGACAAGCAAGCATGTGCCTGTTGTGGCATCTCAAAGCAGTTTGAGACACCACAGGAGGCACATCATCAATGAAAAAATGTTCCTTGTGCTGCATATTTGCAGCACAGACTCTAAATTTGATACTGGGATGAAAACACCCTGGAAAAATGTGGCACAGGGCACACTCCTGGACCATGCCTGGGGACTAGGTCCTCCAAGGAGATGCTTTAGCACCCAGCCAGAGCATCTTTATACCTGCCATGTGCCCCTGCTGCTCCCGAATCCTTCCTCAGTACCCAGCCCCATGGCATCTGGCTCCTGCATGCAGTGCCAGTAGCCCCAGGTGGTAGCAGGAGCCATCCCAGTCCTGTCTGAAGGCAGGCTGGTCAGCTCTGTTTGCCATGTGCAGCCCCCAGGTCTCAGACAGTGCCACACCACCACGGGGCTGTGCCTGCAGTGGGTCATGAGCGCCCCAACGGCCCAGCTGGCTGCTGCCCCGCTTCTATTTGCTCCAATACATTGAAGCAGCATGCAGGAGGAGGAGGGGCACATGGCAAACATAGAGACACTCTGGCCAGGTGCTGCAGTGGCTTCTTGGAGGACCCAGCCTCTGGTTGCCTCCGGGTATGTTCCAGGAGTGCGCCCTGCACTTCTTTTTTCCCGGGTGTTTTCTTTTGATACCAGGATTTCCTGGTATCAACTTTAGATTCTGCACTGCAAATATGCAGCATGGGGAACATGTTTTCATTTGCAGCGTGCCACCTGTGGTGTCTCAAACTGCTTTGAGATGCCACAACAGGGACATGCTCATTTGTCTGGATGCAGCAACTGAGTGCATAGAGGTATATTAAAAGGGGTTGCAGCCAGACAAGAAAGAGAAGATAAAGCCCTATAAAAGGAGCATCCTCTGAATAAAAGTGGGCAGAATTTATAGCTGTAAAAAACAACTTCCCTCCCCAATCCTGGTGAGAAGAGTGTGGTCAAAGAAGTGATCTGTTCAAGGACTGGCTGCACAGGAAAAGAGGGATGCAGTTAGTAGCTGCTTCCACGCGACACAGATTTAGAGGCAGCAAAAGAGCAGTGATGGGGTCCACAAGAGAACAGGAGACATTGCAACCAACTCAGAGCTATCTAGTGGCTTGAGGGGGTCTGCCAAGTATAAGCAAAACAATATACTCATAAGTCTGGTTATTCTGAATTCATTGATCTGAGTGCTGTGTGCCTTTTTGGCAATGTAAATCATTACTTGTTTTGAGGCAACGCAATATCCTGAAGGAGAAGTCTAGCAGATACCAGGTTCACTGAGCAACCTTGGGATGCAACCACCGAGACCTAGTCAGAGTGCAGCTGGATTATAGGATCTCACCCGTAAGTGAGGTAGACATATGGGGTGGCCACATGGGGACTAGATAAGGATCTCAGAAGGGACAGTTTCAGCAGAGACTGTGACACACTCCAGATCTGTTGAATAAGAATTATAGATACTTGCTTCTTGCCAAATGCTCTGATCTTAGATACTAATGTCCTTGGAGACTATTCTGCACATCTAATTTTGGCTGGGGTGAGCACTATATTCACTATGACACATAACCAAGATATATGTGACACATCAATATAAGTAATCAAATACATAATTCAAATAAATTACTAGTATAGCTGCTTGGACTGATTATGCTTCAACCTGCTACCTTAGCAGCAGGCTCCTTCCAATAAATGGATGATAATATAAATAGTTTTTAAAAAAGCCCCACTATGGTACAATATTCTCCCATCCACACATCCATCCAGACATGGCACTGGTTACAAATACTGGAAGTGTAATTAAATATGTATTTTAACATATAGTAATACGAAGCGGAGCCTTATTTTTTCTCTCAGGTTTAAATCAGGAGTAACTGTTAATCTCCATTGAATTCCATCAACATGCAAACCGAGGGAGGGGAGAATCAGGCCCAAATAATGTAAGTTAAAAGTTGTGTTGCAAACTTAATAGGATAAACAATTGCAAATCCACAAGCGACTATAACTGGGTAACTTCTGTTACTAATTTGTTGTGGCCACTTTTTGTTAACTCTACCATGATGTGAATAATACACCTCCCTGTTTCTTTTCCCCCTTGCTCTCTCTGATCCTTCTGACCTGAGCAGTCTTTCAGGCAATCTTAGAAGCAACCAGGCTGAGGTTTGATTTTTATTATGCGAGTTACCAATAAAGCCAAACCCCAGAACTAAAAACTGGGGTATGAGAACCTTTTTGCATGTCTGATATTGTCTGAGGTAATATGCGCAATCATAGCCATTATTAAGAAATAATGCATCCTCATTTCTACACATTACCATGAGATATTTCTAGAATCAAGTTTAAAGGAAGGCAACATTAAGCAGAAACTCTCAAACACAACACATCTACTATGTAAATTGATGGGGCTTGATTCACTACTGTATTGTTTGAGTTTTATTTTGGAGTAATTCTGTTTTAATCAGTCTCACTACACCACCTGAAAACTGGAGTACCACAGTCAGGAATCAGGCCCACAGTTTAGAGCAATTACATTGTTAATATGGTAATGTATCATGCATATTAAAAAAGGCTATAAAGTATTGATGCAGATATACAACATTGTATTGTCAATTATAATTAGCTTTGGAATTTTATAATGACTAGCAGCAATAACAACAAGTAGATATGACTGAGGACTAGATGTCTGGAATGCTTTAGATTTTTGATTCAACTGATTTCATGAATAAAATGAAACTATAAATAACTCTGCAGAAAACTTTCTCCCTCTCCTTACTGCTGGGCAAAATGACTGAAAACTTTGTAATAAAGATTTGTATTAGATATGAATATATTATCAAATATTGTTGTGTGTGTATGTATTTGATTTATTTATTATTTTGGGTAGCTTGGATTTCTCTTAGGGACTGATTTGTTCAGGTGCCACTTTTTTGTAGAACTCAGCATTTAGGACATGCTGGGTTTGAATCAAGAGTGCCCAGATCTCAACAAACAAATCTCATATAGGCATCTAAGTAAGAGGACATATATATGGCCTCTTACTTAGATGCCTATATGAGATTTGTCCTCTTACTTAGATGCCTACATATATATATATGAAGCACTCAACACCCAGCAGTTCCCATTGTGCATGCTGAGCACTTTGAAAAATATGGCCCTTTACATCTAACCCTGAAATTACTGTGCCTCCCTCCCTAAACCCTTGTTAAAACTCCAAGAGTGCTCATCGTTGAAGGACTTAATTATTCAAGATGGAAATTCCATCTACTTAAGTGCTTCAGGGAGGCTGCCTAGCATGATGTTCAATTATAGACTTATGTCCACCTTGTACCATTCTCAAGCCAGATCCTTATAAATCAACCATCTGAAATGCGTATTTTATTGGAGTCATGCATTGCCTAGCAATAATATGTGAATTCATGTCAAAAGAGCTGAATTATGTACACTATTTTTCTAAGAAATGACATTTTTGCCTTCAAAAAGTATAAAGTTCAAGGTGCAAATGTCCATTTGACAGTCACTCTACTTAGGAACTCATTTGCACTTCAGTCTCATTCATTTTGCTAATGCAATAATGACATATTGTCACTTCACCCTTTCCTTCACTTCTTTTATAATAATTAACAATTAACAAATATGCCTCCCACGAATTAGGCAAGCACTAGCTGTTCCTTAGCCAAATGCACTATTAACATTTATTCTTATTTTAGTCCCTATCAATCCCATGTCCTGTAACACCTTACATACGTTCTCCCTTTCTCTTAAATACTCCCTACTTTCATAACCATTTTACAGGTTGATACATCTTGATCAATGCTGTTAAAGTCTCAGTCTTTTTGTGAGGGATTTTTTTTTCTTTTTTTCTTTTTTGCAAGATTTAGACCTAAAAAGGCTACCAAGACCTCACAAATTAACCTAGGTACTTGATTAAGCTTCTCCCCTGTTTCCTACATCAATAGCCCACATAGAAAGCCAAATCTGAAAATAATGCAGTGTATTTTAGAACAGATTTGGAAGCAAGAAAAGCCAGCATCATATTCCAAGTATTTCTCTATGAACCATCAACAATTGCTTTGAGGTTCATCAGGGGCCACAGAATATTGTATGGGAACTTCTGGCCTGTATTTATAAGCAAATGAACAAGAAACCTGACTTTTCTGCTCAAGAAAATATTATGGATGCTGTAGTTTTGATTCCAGTAGAAAAGGGGGTCAAGGAAAAAGGTTAAATAGTTTGGAGCCTCTTCTATTTAAACCTTCATTGATGCTTCCTTCTTTCCTGTTTTAAATTGTATTGAAATTTACTCAGCATTAAATGAAAGGTAATTATATAATGTACAAAAGTAATTCTCTAAGCCATTATAATTATTAATAATGGTAGGAATTTTATAATAAAAGATTAAATAAAATTAAAGTAATAATAAGTGTGAACAAAAGCTTCATGGCATTAAAATGTACATAGTACCTAAATACATCAACCATTTATGTGGAGAGCAATTTTGTCTTTTTTCTTCTAACTGGAGCCCTTGCATTCTTAAATATAAATATGGGGAGGTGGGCAGGAGAGAGAGGCAGGCAGGGATTGTGAGCGCATGCGTGCAACTGCATACAATATACATGACTTAGTATATAATGTGCTGCATGATGATTCAATTATTGTGTTTATAGTCTTAGTAAACCATAAAGAGCCTTTGTGGCTTTATGCCTTTTCCTATTAGGTGACAGAAAGCACAAAATTGCCCCATACTTCTTCATTTTTAACAGATGCAGTAGGTATGGGCAATTGACTTTGTTAGATGTATCCCATACCTCTGTCCTTGAGATTCCTGCAATATATGTCTGGAAAACATTTTTGTGATCATAACACCATTTTCATTCAAGAGCTCTTCTATTTTCCCATCCAGTGCTTTGACTAATGATCCACCAGAATTTGTACTAGATGCGGTACTTTGCCAGACGTCATTAGGAATATTAAAATGATTGTTAGGATAATTGTACTATAATGCAAAAATAATATTACTTAATTTTACATGGATATGAATGATAATGACTTCTATTATGCTGTGACAGAAAGAGATACCTTTTTTTCTAATAAGTTCAGTTCAAATGTATTCATGTCACTGTTACCTGAAAAATTAGCTGATGTCTTAAGTGAACTAACCAATCTCATTGTCAATCCTTTATAAGCGACTCCAATCAGTATGTTAGCGTCTTAATTTAAAAATAGATCTGAGCAGGGAATGAAAATTCTATTTCATGGAAAATTTTGAGATTTCAAAATTTGTTTTCAGTTGAGAAACAAAACTGAAATTCTGCACAAGGGAAATTGTTTAAAGCATTTCCGACTGATAAAAAAATGTTCCACTTATACTTTAACTTTCTCACTGTTTGTTTTACAACACGTAATAGAACATTTAAATAATTCAAAACTGAAGGTAATTTTAAGAAGCAAAATTACAGCATTTCCATTGTTTTAAAAGTTCTTTATTTCCTACTTTTATTTCAAACAAAAGTTTGGTGAAATTATATTTCATAAATGGCAGTGTTGTGGTGATGTTGAAGCCGTGGTGGTCCAGGAAAAAAGCAAGATGCAATGAGTTTTATGGGTAATATCTTTTAGTAGACAAACTGTATAGTGGTGAGTTATATAAAGAAGCTTTCAAGTACCAAGTACCCTTCCTCGGTCCCTGAGTTGTAAGTACCCACAAAAATTTCCTCTTCTATGTTTTCCTAAGACATTTTGATTTTTTGAATTGTACCTTCTGAAGGAAAACTATTATAATGAAATTTTAAATAACTACCTCTTTTTAAAAGGTGTTTATACACTCTATGTTTTGCCTTAACTACCCCTTGAAATAGTTATGTACTAGCAAACTGCCCATCAAAAATGGCAGGAGGGGGGTGGGATGAGGAACGGAGGGGGGAGCTTGCTAACCTGAACCCCAAACCCC
>NW_005841856.1:3059438-3084972 GCF_000455745.1 Alligator sinensis | reverse complement strand
TCTCCCAGCAGCAGGGAAGCTTGCCCTGCCTTCCCCTCAGTTGCCCTGCTATCACCCCACATCACAGGGCCAGTGGCAGGGAAGCTTTCCCCACCATCCTGCTCTGTCCCCTCCATCCCCACTGTCATGGCAGCGTGCCACCACCGCCACCTCCTAGCCACCTCCTAGCTGTAATGCTCTTGGAGCACTCTGATTCGTTGTTTCAGTAACCAACTAGAGTGCTCCAAGAGCGTTAGGGACAGATGAATTAAGTCCCTTATTATATTAGAATTTGGGGCTAATGAAGCTGCATTTGTATGATGACTGGGAAAGGGATCCAGTCAAAATGTAAATTACAGCTCTGTGGTTACAAAGAGTAGAAATGAAACTCATTGGCACTTCCACTGAAAACCCTTTTTTCATAGGTCTATAAATTGCTTGTAAAAATCTGCTGTGGGCTATAAAATGAATATTGCCCCATAGGTTGCATTCAGATAAATGCAGCCATGTAGTATGTGGCACTGCAGACATGTCTGCAGTCACATACTGTACATTCAGGTGTTTTCCACACTGCAAGGTAGCATTAGGGGGGTGTGAGTGTTTGACCCCAGGAGATCTTGGGTCAAAAAAACATGTGGAAAAAAAAAAAGGGCGGCGGCATACGTGAGGACTGTATACACTGCCCAGAATCAGATCCTAGCTAGCTAGAGCCACACTTCAGCTGCCGGCCAGGCTCTGAGCAGTAGGGTTGTCACTGCTGCAGCCCTAAGAAGCCCCCAGTGCCACAGGTAAGGCTGCTGGGGTCAGCCCACAGCCTTTCCTATTTGACCCAGGGTAACCTGCCATGTGCCAGAGTGTGTGTGGCAGAGGCATTCCCTGGGGACAAGGAGTGATGGCACAAGTTGTGCCACTGCTTCTTGTCCCTGGAGAAAGAAATGTCGACGCTCATGTGGATGCAGCCACATAGTCCCCCATTGGCTCTGTAATTACAATGATAATGCACATCATACTACCTATTGCTGTCAAATACTACAACCTTGATAGTACTCTGGTTTTGGGGTTTGGTAAAATTCTCCAAGACTTGCAGTAGTCCAAGCTCAACTTCATCAGAACTAACAAAGGTGGGAACATTAGATTCTCACTAAAAGTACTGCCATGCCCATTGCTAGATCAGGACTGGAAAGCTGTCTTTTATTTCTCTGTGTCAATATGTCATGCATTAGAGAATGTTAATTCTTTCTTCCCAGTTTATGCATGCATAAATAAGAGAAAATGGGGGGAGAAGCCAGAGATAGGGTGGCATTTTTTTGTAGCAGAATGGAGCCTGGAGAAAGAGAGAGAAAATTGCTAGGAGACAAGGAGTCCAGGAGAAAAGTTGGGAAAAAATCTCTTAATTGTAACTGGTATAGAAACTGTCCAGTCAAAAAGGAAAGAAAAACACTACCCACAGTATGCCAAACCATTAAGTGTTTTTACAATACCAGTAAAAAATGTAGATGGAAATACTCATGGACAGAACGAAATTCTGGCAGGCAGCCTAAAAATGGCTATGGAATTGGCTAGTAGGGATTTCAAGAATGTATTCTAAATGAGTGAGTTTAAACAATCTTGCTTTGCAAAGACCTGGTCTTTCATTACTCTTTTCCTCCTTTTTCTTTTTGGTATCGTTATACTTAGTATCCTACCATAGTCCACAAGCTTACTACTGGGGTAGAGGCTTTTCCAATGGTCTGTGTCTAAAAACACATAACATAACAAAGGCCTTCTCCCAAATGGTACCCTTAATTACTAGAAGAAATTATAATAAAGACAGGGTATAAATCACACGTCAGCAATTGGATATACACAAGTTTCCTCAAAGATATACATGAAAGCTGCAAAATTGGAGAGAGTTGTAGGTTACAGTGACACAGAATGTCCTCTCAACTAAGGACACATGATGCAATACATATCAAACACTGCAACTGCTTACATACCACAAAATAATTAATTCCTTGTAAGTCTTACTGTGCTCCTAAATATAGCAAGCATACCAGGCAAGACAGCATTATTCAAAAAAGTCTGCCTTGGCACCTTCCCAAGTAATCCCAAGTAAGGGATAGCCTGCTGGGTGTCAACAAGCAAAGTGACCCCGCCAGATTATTGTATCGAAGTGTTAAGTGACGCAACCATTGTAAATAGTGATGCGGTGGCGGAGTGTATCAGCAATTTGAACCAACATGCGAGCGATGCGTGATCAGGGCGTGATCCCTGGTGGTCTAGCCAATCAAAGACCACCTAATGGGCATGGCTGGCTGGCCAGCATGTCCATGGGTTCCAGAATGTACCATCAGGGGAGCTTCCTGATTGGCCAAAAAAGTTATATAGGGGACTGCACGCCTCGGTGCAGGGTCCCCAGGCTCTGACTCTCAAGGCGGATTGATCACCCGTCTTGGGGCCTGGTCAGACCCCTACGTCTATAGCAGAAGCTGCTCCGGTCGCTCCGAGCATTATAGTTTACTGCCTTGCCAAATCTGGAACGCCCTGTACTTTGTCCCAACCAGACATCGTACTTGTATACTGCAGTCTTCACCCACCACCCATTGCTTATCCCTTGCTGCTGTATATAGTTCATCGCCTCCAAGTTATATCACCCTTCAAGTTTTTTCACCTTACTGTTCGACAAGCCTGTAAGTAAATACCAAACTTTATTTCACACCTCATTGTCTGTGGCACTTATCTCATCTCCCTCTCGCACTTGGCATCCCCGAGCGTGTCTGGGTTGGTGTCACCACCCGGTGCCCCACTCGACACACAACTGCGGCTGTTTCCCAAGGACCATCCGGGAATCATGGCCCACACTGGGAACTATCCCAGAATTAGAGCAGTGACCAAATTGTGACCCCTGTTTCATGGAGGCCATCCCTCCGGCCTCCAGTTCACTTCTCCCTCCACATTGGTTCATCCAGCACTCAGGATATGCCACACATACCAGAAAGGTAGTAGCTGCCATGGGAAGCTGCTCTATATTGGGAGCTGTAGTATAGGTATCCAGAGAAGGGAGCAAGAGGCTGTTTTGTGTTGTCTGTTGCTGGGCTATTAGACAAGAAGGATGTTCCGCTAATCTGTCACCTATATCTGAGGATCCTCATATTAGAAACTCTCATAAACCATATCTAATGTCCCACTTGAATTATATGGTCTGAGGAATGATAAATAAATAAATAAATAAAGTGCCATAAGAAAGAGATATGAAGAAAATGCTAATCTTTAGTGGCAATTTTTAATGAGCGTGGTAGTTCTATGCCAGGTAAGAGAAAGCTTGGGTACTTTAAAGGGATCATCACTTAATCACATTTAAAGCTTGCCATGGTTTCTGACTCTTGCTGGTGTGATTCTTTAACAAAGCTTACAGACTGGAAAATGGAATTTTTAGAGGCTTTCACTATGGTAGTTTATGGTATAATTTTATTAATTTTCATATTGTTGTTCACCTCTTTTTGAATAAAGAAATTACAGCATTATTGTTAGGAAATTCCAGACATGTACTGTTAGCAGAGTCTGTGGGTTATAATAAGCTTGGCTTTTTTTTTTCTTTTCTGGATTGGATACATCAGAGTCTTTTAGTTCAAGTGGACCTCAGGTTTGTTTCTGGATATATGAGCATATAAATATCAGACTTAGATTAATGGAATGGTCCATGGTGAAATGACATGAGCAAAACTCCCTCTTTTTGCCTATGTTATAACACTGTCTCTAATAGGTTTTTACTTTGGTTCAAAACCACATGAATCCTCCACCTATTTTTACTCTTGTAACATCAATTAAGCAGTAATGATTGAAGTGTAGAGCATTTCCTTAGCTTTTAATGACAGGCATGAAGAATAGCTGAGGAAATACCCTGGGCTGCGGTGGTAATTACCATTAAACGATGGAAGTGAAAAATCACAGAGTAGGAATATAAAAGCTGATGCAAGATAGGTTTTCATTTTGTGTGTAGAATATTCCTAAAAATCTCATTGCTTCATACATGATTTAATTGTTTGAATCATGAATTTCCGCTCAGTTTATAATGCATGGATCAAATTAGTGAGAATGGTGCTATAAATAGTAAACTGCGCAGCTGATTTTCTTTTGGTGGCCGAGGGGGGAAGCACAGTAATTAAAGCGATACTTTAATTTTCTATTGACAGATAGACAAAGAGTTTTCCTTGAGCCATTTACATGTCATCGGTAGACTGGAACAGACTGCAGTACCATATACCAGAATTGCTGCTCAGTGATTGTCAACACAACTTCCTTATAGCCACAGCCTACCTGAGTCGCTGTTAAATGTACTTTTCTCATTGCTTACACATTGTAAAGCAGTATGTTTCAAGTCCCATTATTCCAGACCATACCTGAGTTCCTGTCATGCCATTCTAAATTCTCCATTTGTAGTGCAAGACAGTGAGTTACCACTCCTTACACTACTAAGTGAGCAGTTGCAGGGATGAGGGAAAACAAAGCCACCTTTTTATACTGGTGTATGTGTTTTTTGGTAGATGATAGTGATATTTATAGCACAGAAATATGATTAAAAGAAACAAATATTTTGTTCAAACGGAAAGTTTAAATTACAGGTGCCACTCTAAACTTGACTGTTGAATGGGATGTTACATCATCTGATAGATTAGCAGCACAACCCCAGGTAGAAAAAAAATGATGTAGAAAGGAAAAAGAGATGGTAGGTTTACACCATAAATACTGTTGTGACTACATCTTGCACAGACTACCGCTTGTTCTTCAGTGTTGTGCATGGTTAAACAATCACTGTCAGGACCATCTTTTCCACTGAGGTTTTTCTGTATCAACATTGAACCATGTTTTAAGTTCAGAATCAAGAGACCTCCACATTTTAGGCAATTTAGCCACTATGTAATTTAGTCACAATTTTATAATAATAGTACAAGTCATGCAAGTAAGCACAGAAATTGCACAAGTTTAAAGAAAAGTTAGTGATAATACTGTTAGTTATCTATATCATATCATATCATGTATCATATCAGCTGCTTCTATCTGTTGACTGATTTAAGAGAATCAGCATGAACTCCTCTCTATAGCTAAATCTCAAAAGTCTCAATATCCATAACATACCCAGGCTTAAAGCCTGACTGAAAAGTGTGAACAAAGTCAAGATCTTCATGTTATGCATGCACTGATTTGCAATACAGTCTCAATAACAGTATGTTTAAAGGTTAGTGACAGGTTGATGGCTGATAGGCATTTCAGGGATGGGACCTAATTTCTTAAGTATGCTTTAACTGCTGCTCATTGGACAGCTCCCTACATTGTCAAGAAAAAGCATTGTGTTTCTCAGCTGCTAATGTTATGAGTTCTGGAAGAGATGCATTCATCTTTTAAATTATTCTTCAATTTTATCTGAAACTGGCAGCAAACCAAAAAACTTTGCTTCCCGTTTCCAACTAGCATCTCCTAACACTGAAATTTTATTGGTCTAAATCGAATCTACAAGGTAAATAGAAAATACACAAAGAGAAATCCTCAACTCTGAATACAAGTGGAAGTAACCCAGATCCACTGGAAAATCTTCTACATGGAAGAGTACTATCAGTTAAATCTGTGGCTGAGCAATGTAGCAAAGGACTGCAGAAGCGAAGCAGAAAATCTCCAGAAAATATGTATGTCAACTTAACCATAGGGACTTAGACCACAGTTTCCACAACCAGTATGATACCGTAACCACTCTTTTGCAAGCTATCTATATTCCTGGGTTACCTTTAAGGATGTTGCTAAAGATGGGGATATTTTATAGCGATATCATTGCTAAAGACACACACAGCCAAGTATCATAACCTGCAGGCAGCCAGTGACAGTGCAGCATTCTACCTTCGAGGTCTCTGGAGCCCCACCAAATCTATGCTTTGAAGATGGAACAACGAACAATTTCTTACCCCAACCCAAATGAGAACAAATGTGAGCCCTGACCTGTGCCTGGGAAATAAAGTGTAAACTATGGCAAGAATGACCAACTAAATATTCAAGCCAAACCTAATTTAGAATGCTCTAAATGTATGCAATATGTTAACATCTATATTTTATATGTAAGACATAATTTATTCATATTGTTATCAATCAGTCAAATTGTAGATGTTCTTTGCATTTTTGTTCACCATTTTTGGCCTTATGCTGTGGACAGGACAGCCTCTCATAGGTTAGTGGGAAACAAATTATCTCATAATGAAGACCTTGCTTAATGCTTATCACAAATGTAGAGCAAAATAAAAAGATGTCCACATTTTTTCCCTCCCCGCTGACAATTCACTGAACACATTAATTTCTTAGGAGCCTTAAAAAAAATATTTCCTGTTAAATAAACAAATGTAGGTTTCTATGGTACTCTGCAAAATTCAGCCTTTGTTTCATTATAAATGCCACATAATTATATTGGAAATGTGAAAAAGCCATCAGTGGGAAATCAAATGCTTGTTACAAGATGGGTATTATTATTTTCATAGCTAACCCGGTAAGCAGCAATTCACAATAGTGATCGATGCTGTGCTTCATATGAAGCCTAATGACGAGGCTCATTATAAAAAAAAATACTCAAGTGCAATTATGTTTTAAAAGCTGGGGTGGGATTTAAAAGCTTGGGGGGGAGTTGATCCTTATGCCACTTATAGTAGTGTAATTCCATGGTCTCTGGTGCAGTTCATCTTGAAACTAGCACGATCAGAACAGTATTAATGCAAGCAATTTCTTTAAAAAATATTTATTTTCTTTCTAATTTTTTAAAAGAAATGCAAAATATCTCTTTTTGAATTACAGCATGTCATGGAACTAATTTAAATGGCACAATTAATTAGTAAATGGGACAGTCAGTTAAAGAAATTGCATTCTCTTACCCGAGTCCTACTTTTACACTTTTTGCAATAGGTCACATGGACCCCCACAAGTTTACAATATATTTATTGCTAGTGTAGGCTAAAGTACAGTGAGAAAAAGGCATAGATAAGGTTTTTTTAATTTTTTTTAACCCCAGTTTTTTCCAAACCTTTCTGACAAGCTCTGACTACCATAGAATCTGGATGTCTCACAACATATTCAAAAGAAAATAGATTATCTAGCTTTAAACCCATGGCAACTCTGATGGCTTCCATACCAAATAAATCACCTATGCCTCCCTCAATCTGAGAGATTACTTCCTTCTGAGTCTCACTGCTTCTTCCTAAGGCAAAGTTAGGCTTGAATGATGTAGGTGAGAATCCTTTCTTAGCTAACTAACATAAGGCTGGTCACACAAGAATTTTGAAGCAGGGGAAAGATCTAAGAATTGGCCAACAGCTTACATTACATTAGCCAAAAAGGGTTAATAAACATAATGATTTGTTTCTTCTGGCAATACCAACAAAATAATTAGTATCAGGATGCATTCCATGGAAAACAGTTATAGGAGCCATAAAACCCACACTCTTTTTTGGCAGGTATAAGAATTATATAAAAGCATACCAAAAACCCACACAAGTTACCGGCTTATGATCATAGAGGTTGTATACTACTTTTGAACAGTAAAAGAACAACAAAATTCATACTACAGCTCTAGAATATCAGTGAGTCTCTATGCTAGTGCTGAAACAGGCCCATTGTGGACAGGTAGAGATGTTCTCCTTCATGCAAGCATCCGTTATATTGTATTTTGGGCCCTATACAACAGACCAGCCTTTTGGGACTTTTAAGAGCCAGTGACAGGTGAAAGGAACTAATGTAAAGCTGCTATTTTGTTTCAGATGAGCTAGGCAGTCAAGACCTGGTGCATTTCTCTTATGGCTTGACTGATTCAATGTCATTAAAGTATTGGATGATTATGTTAATAGCATATATTTTAATTTTCCTAGTGAATCATATAATAGAGTTGTGGAAGCAAGGATGGTTTGAGGACATTAGCTTAAAGAATTTCCTTAGAACTAATACCTGCACATCAACACGTATCTAACAGACATTTCAGCCAAACGTGGTGGTATTACTGACTGGCTGGGATTATTCGGGGGGGGAAGATACTTTATGCTACAGAACCATCCTTCTTTCCTTATACACTGTGCTCTCCTGTGTGAGAGTAGAGTTCATTACAATAGAAAGTATTCCTGCCGTGCTTTCAGACTGGTGTTTGCCTACAAGATTCAGTAGCAAGTAACAAGAGTAAGTATTATTTGCAATACTTCACACAAATTAGAGGTAGGTTATAGTAATGCAGTTTACTGTGCATGTAATCCCAGAGTTTATTTTGTATTCCACTATATCTTTCTGGTTTATGCTTGAATCCTGTTTACTACTCACAGCTTGCTGGTGTGTTCACTTTCAAATATAGGTACTTTGGATCAAAATTAGACTACAAAATGATACCATATAGTCCAAGTAAGAACCATTTCTTCTTGTGTTAAATGTGCTTAAACATTAAAAGGATCAGTTATATCTACTTGAATAACCTACTTTGGGGAAAAGACAGATGAAAAGCTGTAGAACAGTGATTTTCAACCAGGGCGCCATGGCACCCTTGTGTGCTTAGAGACCCTTTCAAAGGCGCTCTAAGGTGCCACACAATATTGGCACTGTTAGGTGTGCAAACATGATTCATAACATAAACCCAGAGATTTCAAATAAGAATACATAGTGGTAAAAATATTCTGACCTGTTGTGGTCTTTCTGAGTTCTTTTCAACAAAAGAACTGCTCTATTATTTTTCTGTAGTCAAACAAGTGAAAACTTAGAGTTGGCCTTTCTCTGAGGGGTGCCTTGAGCATAAAAAAAATGAGGACCACTGCTGTAGAGGTTGGTAAGCGTTAACATTGCTACTATATTCCGTGGGGTTAGAAAAGTCAACATAGTTCATTAATAGCAAAAGTCAACACTCTTAGAACAAGGCATGTATTAATGGAAATTATGCACACTGTTGATAGCAGAATATACATTTTATCAGGAACAATTTCTTAGTTTTTATTGCAGCTGAACCTATAAAACAATGGGAAAACCACAGCATTATCATTAAACAGACCAACTTTCCTAAGCTTTCTTATCCAATGCACGTTCTCTATTTCAAGTTTCTATTCTAAAGCCTAGTAAAAATAAATTCAGTGTGTTCTTCATACAGACCCCAAAACCTGAAACACATTATCAGTCTGTATTCAGGCACAACTCTGGCTATGTTATTGAGACTTTTTCCTGGTTCAGTTAAGGTTTTAGCCCTAATCCTGCTGACAAATCTTCCGTGCAGAGATGTGGTTAGCTGTGTAAATTTGAAGTCAGGGAGAAGGTAGGATGCAGTGGGCGCATCTACACATTATTAAGGTGAAGCAATAAACCCCAGTGCTTATCATGCCAGAGTTTATTGCTCCCAGGCACTGTGCTTATGTGTGCCCAGGACTGCTGGGTCAGAGCAGAGCAGAGAGCTGGTTCAGAGCAGGTCCAGCTGGCAGCAGATCCCGGGGGTCACTGCCAGCCCAAGGCTCCTCCAACCCAGTTCAACGTGCCTTGGAGGGGCTGGCTGGGGCATGAGGGTGCTCCAGTGCAGGGCTAGCCGGCAGGCAGCTGCCACAATGAAGCACCCTCATGCCCCAGCCAGCTGGTTCGGTGTGTAAACGTGTGCTGCTGTAGACTAAAAAACTCTGCAGTGGGATAGTACTTGTATTTACAAGTACCACCCTGCTGCAGAGTTAATTAATTTGCTCTAGCCTTATAGCCCTGCGCATGTAGACATGAGACATTTACTGCACAAGTCTATTCCGCAGTAAACATCTCATGTAGATGCACCCAGTGTCACCTTAGAAACTAACAGGTTCAGAAAAGCCTGAGTTCTCATACGCAACAACCTACCTTGGCAGATACTTCAGCAGATGGATTTAGTTACACATTTGTAATTCATGTATGTCAAATGGGGCTGCTCATGTGTGTAACCATTCAAAATATTATTAAAAAAATGGTCAGAGTAAAAACCTTCAGGGTTGGCTTAGATTCGACTTCTGGTGCTAGCTTTCCCCCTCTCATTGCATGACATTTCTCTCACCCATGTGACTTTTTTTTTAACGTCTAAAAAGGTTTTTTTCTTCTCTGCACAAATATATTTACTTTTTCCTTTAAAACTACATATTACTTTCCACACCGACAAAATACAATTTTGAAAATTACAGAAGATGTAAAAAGAACCACCCAAGAGATTACATTTTTTCTAAAACCTTATTATTCTAAACCCAACACTGTAGAACAACTTCCTTAATCTGTAGCAATCTCTACTAAATTTTCAAAGACAACAGAAAAGAATTACAAGCCAAACAGAAAAAAAAGAAGCATGCACAGACACTTACTAGTTTCTGTAGCTATGATAGTTATGTTGTGCCACATGTTTGTTTCTCTGTCGAGTGGGGTTGCCAAAGTTATTTTCCCATCTTCTGCATTAATGTTGAATTGTCTCTCAAGGTCAGTGTGTCGATCAATGGAAAACCTACAAAATGGACATCCCTGTAATCTATTCAAATAAATTGATATGAGCTATACACACTGTACGAGAATTTAAGTAATCCTTTGAGAACTGCAGTTTGATAGCCAAATGGATTGAGGAGCATAATAATTTATAAGACAAAATGACTAACTGAAACTCAAGAAACTTCATAATTATTGTCCAAGGAGTAATTAGCTGTATACTCCACATGGATGTCATAAACTGCCATCAGGTTCAGTAGGTAGCATCTTTAAAATCCACTGCTGATGAAGAGTTAATTAGACAATCCATCACATTTATCAGACAGCTTATGTACTATTTCAGAGCAACTGCAGATAATTTTAGGACCAATATATTCAGCAAAAAAAAAAAAAAAAAAGCTGGGCTTCTCGGTTATTTTGAAAAGTATGAAGTAACATTCTATTACTAATAAATTTCACTTTTAATGAAGCATGAAATATTAACCAAGCATATCACTCACTTAGGTTTCAAGCAATTCTATGGACAAGAGGTAGTTAATGAATCACTGGTTACCAGTAAAACACTTCAAAAACATGGGGATTGACCATTTTATGGATTGACAGCATTGGTTTCTAACAAAACAACTTTGATCTAACAAGTAGTCAGAGCTTCCAAATGAGAACAGGTAAATTATGCAGCCTAAATACAGCCAGCTTGACTAACAAGAAAGAGCTGAAGTAAATTGCTCCAACAGTGCATTAAGCAGAATGATGATTTAGGGCTCAGCACAAGATCTCCAGGAAAGCTTTTATGTCAGTCCATTTTCATACAACTGTTTTATTAATGTATTACTTGTTAAAAGAAACTAAACTGGAAAATTAAGCCTTCCAATTTTTGATGGATAAGGTACAAAAAAGAGAATTTATCACAAACTACTGATACGGTACAACAGCCATTGGCTTCAAGGGGTTTTACTGAATCCTAACCATGGATTTATATAAGCGACCAAAATGACTTTTGTGCCTAAGTATTAAAACGCAGAACAGCATGCACTGACTGTTCTGCATCTGTTCTGCATTATACCTAGATATAATGGCGTAAGTGAGGAGAGAGTGCCTGAATGGATTCTATTATGTGGTTATAGTCAAATATATGACTAAAAAAGATGGTTTCTCAATACATATTTGTTTCTTGCCAGCACTCTGCACCAGATCTGCTTAGGTCAGTGACAAAAGCCCAAATGTATTTTACTGTAGTCACCATAGTATACTTAGTAGAAAATCAGAAATTCTATTGTGCTTCATGTATCATCATCAACTTCAAATAAAAGTCCAATTTCAGGGCCTTCATATGTTGTGATGATGGCCTGTAAGCAACTGATTAAATATAACTCAAACTCCTTCCTGGTGTAATTCCATTAATTTCAATGGACATGCACCAAGAAGAAATTTGACCTACCTCCACCCAAACCCTGGGAGATGATTCTTAAATCTCAGTTATTTTAACAATCTTTTTTTCCCTGTATTTGGATATTTTATTTATAACTGGAACTAGAGAAATGCCACGATATTACTGCAAAGCTGCCAGGTTTGGAAAAATGTGAGTTCTTTCAAAATTTTCATTTAGATCAACTGTGTTCTTGGTCTTAAAAATAAAGGTTAGTAATGCAAACACATCTTTATGAAGATCAAAGTTAGGGAAGAGCACAATAATGTTTGACCAGAAGGATATATGATACTTGATTTCCCACATGTATATGATGTTTTATCTATCAGTAGAATTGGAGTAATTAAAGAGGTGCATAAAAGGATCCAAGGCCAAAGTTTCAAATTGAGATACTTAAAGCTAGGCATAGACATTTATATTTGGGCTTCCAAGGTGAGATGAGCTCTGGTCTCATTGATTTTAACAGTATTCAGCATTGTTCAAAATCAGAGCTACTGGTCACTATCTAAACACAGTTGCAGGTATCTGTCTTTAGGCAACCACATTTGAAAACCTATCCTTCTCTTTTATTTATGTCTGTATTGTTCCCAGTCAAAATACCAGGGGTCCTATTGCCTTCAATGTAGGCTAGCATTTCACTCCAGATATCAGAAGTGGATGTCAGGTTTGGTTTTAGTAAAATCTTGACAATTATGAATTTATCTTCCAGTGTCTTAGACTTGTTTGTAGTCTATCCATAGAAACTGTTACACTACGAATTTTAACTTCAAACTCTTCAGCAATTAAATACTCATGCCCACAAACTAACAAGCGATACCCCTCCATAATATTTACATATTATTATATCTTTAATATGTGCAGGCTTAATATAAAGCTCATTGAGACAATGCACTTTTTTCCATTTGGATCAGGTTCCTTTGTATGGTTTAATTCATGTTCTTCTACTCTCAGTATATTTTTTAATGCTATAAAACTGAAAATTTAACATCAGAAACTGTATTGTATTGACTTTCAGCCTACTGATATTTATTCACAATGCAAAAATGCATTAAAAATAAAGCATTCTTTAACACATTGTACATGGGTTTACAAGGCTGCAAAGAGGTAAAACCTTCTCCTGACTATAAACTGATAAATATCTTGTACCAAGTAAAAAAATAAAATCTGTAGTATCATAAACTTGGGGAAACTAATAGCATATTTGCAGCTTCCTTATCATAATAATGATATTATAGCTCTTTTTAATGGGAAAGCATTGTCGAATATATAAGCAACGCATAAAATGTACGTTTCTATAAAAATGGAGAAGAATAGCTAGGGAAATATTATCTTTTGAAATTCCTGTAGTAACAATGCAGGTTATTTGGACTTTTTAGTTAGTTTATGTCACGGCGTTCTGAAGAAAATAGCGTGATGTTAAATTTCTTTAGCCGAAGATTCTTTGTCCGACTCTCATTGCTCTCATATTTTTACCTGGGTATATATCCCCAAATTAACTTGAACTGTTCCTGATTTGCACCAAAGTAAATGAGAAGAGAATATGTCCTTCTGTGTTGAAACCCTTCCTTTGCTGCTCCTACTGAGATCTAAATCACAATACCATTGCTGTAAATCACCATATCTCAGCAATGCCAGGCAGACAGGGCATGTTACTTGGTGACTGAGATAAACAGCTGCACCTTAGGAAGACAGAAAATATTGTATCTAGGTTTTTAGGGCCTGCTGTGAATTAATAAAATGATCCACTGCTGCCAAAGAAGAAATCTCTCCAGATATGAATTGGGGGAAACGTGCCACAATGAAGCTTACTTCGCCCACAGAGAGACGCTGAAGGGCAATGATAATTTCTGAATTTATAGGAGGGCAGGGATAGTATAAAAACTGAAAATTATTACCCATGCTTTTTCCTATGCATTTGGAGCAAGCTTTGGCCAACATAAATTATTACACCAAAGAAACAGAAAAGAAACAGAAAGTAGATGCAAAGTAACAACAGCAATACAAAATGAACAGCCTGGAATAAATCAGAGCAGGTTTGTGGAGGATCATAAAATGCTAATGACACTGACTGGAAATGTTTAACTGTGATAAGCCAGATTCTGCTACTGGTTGGTGGCATCGGGTGGTGTCGGGGCTGGCTGGGGCATAAGGGCGCTAAAAGTGCAGAGCCATGTGTCTAGGCAGCTGGCAGAAGTCTGGCCCCCTGGCTGGCTGGGCTGACCAGGCACAATTTACGCCCACAGTCAGCATCTACACGTGCGTTTAATCACAGTTAATTACCCTGCCATAAGATAGTACTGTCCCAGCATTAATTAGTTTACTGTGGCCTAACGGCATTGCACATGCAGACAATGACACTTTACTCTGCGGCTAATTAGTCTACTCAACTGCATGTGTAAACATAGCCAGTGTGAATAAAATGTTTTAGAAATAAGCCTGCAACAGTAAACTATGAATTTAAGAACACTGCTAGAATTAGGTAAACTGCAGATTAGAGCATGTTTAAAACAGTCTGCCAAATCTGGAGATACTTTACATCAGCAGAGTTAACAAGTGAACTGTTGCTTTTAATCTTCAGGAAGAGAAGAATGGCAAACATGGAGAAAAGAGCAGATTTGCTACCTATGTAAGGTAATACCAGGGTATGAGATGCATTAAGAACACATCTAGATGCATGTTACAATTGACAAAAATAAAACATGCAAGGAAAAAAATATAAAGGCTTCAACACTTGGGCTTTACATGACTACTTACCTACTTATTACTAGTATCCCTGATTTCTAGAGCTACAGCTGAACTTTGTTCCTTTCTTGACAAAACTCCTTTCAAATTTGATAGGAATATTGCTGTTATGAAGGCTGTAGTTTTGGACCAATAATTTTTGTGCACTAACATTTTGCTCTCCTTTCTAAGACGCAATTGCTCAGAACGAGACTGGATTCAAACCAAGTATGTGCAAAAGTGAGAAAGTCCTCTCTGCCTGTCCAAATAGCTGTGATGATGAACTTGCATTTCTGCTGGAGGGACTGGACAGATCAGGGTGCTGTCCGAAATTGCTCAAGAAGTTACTAATGGAAAAGGTAGGACTCTACAGGGTGAGAGCCAAGCTGAATGTTATAGAGAGTAAAAATTTGTAGACAAAAATATTGAGAACTCTGAGCAGAGGTCTTTTTTTTTTCTTGTCTTGCTTCAATTAACAGCTAAAATCCCCGGTCAGGGGATTTCAGCTGGGTCAGGAAGTCTGATGGCCTGCATAACTTGTTTTACACAAGATTAGCTGGTTGCATTGCAAGAAAAATCTTTTTTCCCCGCAGAAAATTATATTCTGTACTTTTCTCATTTAGCTAATAAGCCAATACTATGAAAAGAAGTCAAAGTCTATTATTAATTAGTCTGATCATGTAGTGTATACAAGATATTTTTAAAGAAGAAATAAGTTAAATTATACTAATGAATACGGCATTTCTCATTCTAATACATTCAGTTTTGCCCTTTCCTATTTCCTGTGCATCTGAAGCCTCTATACTTTGATTAAAAAATAACATAGCACAGTTCTTCCATTCACTTTGCACAAACAACATTATCACTTCAAGAAATCTAGTGAAAAGCTGTACCATGAATACAGGGTGAATAAAAACGGGAGGAGTTAAAGGTTTCATACATGCAGAGGGGGAAAAAAGCTGTTTAAAACAGATTACAGTTTATGTACTCTTTTGCTGCCTTCTCTTTTCTTTTGTGTTTTTTTTTTTTATTCTGTAAAATTTTGTCATTCCAAAGCAAGGGGCACCCCCTAACCTTTAATTGATTAGACTGGTATTTTCTCACAATAGCTTTGCGGGTAATGATTAAAAATATGGAAGATGGGATGGAGTGCACCCTCAGCAAGTCTGCAGATGACACCAAGCTGGGGGGAGTAGTAGATACACTAGAGGGTAGGGCTAGGTTTCAGAGTGACCTAGACAAATTGGAGGATTGGGCCAAAAGAAATCTCATGAGGTTCAACAGGGAAAAGTACAATGTCCTGCACTTAGGGCAGAAGAATCCCATGCACTGGTACAGCCTATGGACCGAGTGGCTAAGCAGCAGCTCTGCAGAAAAGGACCTGGGGGTGACAGTGGACAATAAGATGGATATGAGTCAGCAGTGTGCCCTTGTTGCCAAGAAGGCTAATGGCATGCTGCGCTGCATTAGTATGAGTGTTGCCAACAGATCAAGGCAATTATTCCTCTCTGTTCTGTGCTAGTTAGGCCACATCTGAAGTACTATGTCCAGTTTTGGGCCCCACACTATAGAAAAGACGTGGACAAGTTGGAGATAGTCCAGCAGAGAACTATGAAAATGGTTCAGGGCTGGGGCACATGATTTATGAGCAGAGGCTGAGGGAATTGGGTCTAGAGAAGTGAAGACTCAGAGGAGATTTGATAGAAGCCTTCAACTACCTGAAGGGGGCTCCAAAGAGGATGGAGCTGGACTGTTCTCAGTGGTGACAGATGACAAAACAAGGAGCAATGGTCTGAAGTTGCAGCAAGGTAAGTTTAGGTTAGATATTAGGAAAAAAACTCTCTAACTAGGAGCATGGTGTATCACTGGAACAGGTTACCTACAGAGGTAGTGAAATCTTCATCCCTGGAGGTTTTTAAGGCCTGGCTTGACAAAGCCCTGGCTGGAATGATCTAATTGAGGCCAGTCCTGCTTTGAGCAGCGGGTTGAACTAGATGACCTCCTGGACTAGGGACAAAAGATACACATAAACTGGTTTAAGTGATCAGAAACTGCTTTAAGCCTGTAGTAGAACAGAAGCTCAGTGCACATAAACCAGTTTAAAAAATGGCTGAAATTGGTTTAAGATAAACCTGGTTGAATGTAGTATCAGACTTTGCTGATTTGGGTCAAACCAGTTTATGAAATTTCTGTCCCAGATCCCTTCCTGGTTCAAGTTAAATCACACTCTCCCAACATGCCAGCATGCTTTCCAGCCTTGTACTGTGCTGTGCTGTCTGCTCCAGAGAGCAGGGTTGGCACTGCCACTCTGCTCCCTAACTGGAGCAGTAAGGGCTGGCTGATAAGGAGGTGAGCATACAGATAAACTGGTTTAAGTGATCAGAAAAATGGTTTAAGCCTGTAACAGAACAGATGTTCAGTGCACATAAACCAGTCTGAAAATGGCTGGAACCAATTTGAGATAAACCTGGTTGAATGTAGTATCAGACGTAACTGATTTGTGTCAAACCAGTTTATGCAATGGCTGTCCCAGACCCCTTGCTGGTATAAGTTAAACCAGACACAGCCAAAATCCTGGCATGCTCCCTGGGCTTGGCAGGGCTCTCTGCTCCACAGCAGGGCTGGCCCCACTGCCCTGCTCCCTGGCTGCAGCTCTGGCAGAGACTTGCAGGCTGCTCCCTCCCCTGCCCCTCACCACTCCGTGCTAAGCAGGAATTCCCCACTCCCCTCTGCTTTGCTTAGAGGTATCTATGTATTAACTAGCAGACCACATGCTGGCTACAGCCCATGCTGTGACAAAGGCAGAATCTACAGGTAACTGGAAATGTTCCTCCGTTGTTTTCTTAGTAGGGTGATAAACACTAAGTTAGGGGTGATAAAACACTGTTATTAATTCCCTGCTGGGCTAATCGAAGCATCCTGCTGGGGCCTGGCCACGCCCCTCCTCAGCTGAGTTCTCTGGATGGGAAGGGAGGGCTTTAAGCCTAGTGGCTCTATCCTAAGCCACTGCAGGCATGTGTCTGCATTTTTGGAATGAAAAGGGAATACCTATCCACCTCCAAATCAGTTCAAGCTTTGCAGGTTAGACTAATCTGCAAACATCTAATCAATTCAGGATCAGGCTTTTTGAATGTCTGTCCCTAGCCAGGGAAGGGGGTTAAACACCCCTTCCCCTGCTCAAATTTACTTCTGGCTACAACTGTGGACTACAAATCCCAGAGGCACCTGGAAGCAGCAGAAGGAAGTGATGAGCAACCTTGCAGAGTCCTACTGCTCTGATTTTGGACTGCAAATCCCAGAAATGTTGGGGGCAGCAGGAAGAGGAAGTGAACGCACAGTCAGAAAGCCCTGCTCTAGTTCCCCCCAGCTTGTAGCCTGAGCCACTGCAGGCACTTGGCTGCATGACCTGAATCAAAGTATATGTCTGTTCACTTCTGTTTCAATTTAATCTGTGCAACTTAGACTAACCTACAAAGACTGAATCGATTCAGCCTCGGGTTTTTTGACTGTATGTACTTAGCCGTGAGGTCCCTTCCAACCCTAATTTTCTATGACTCTAATGTCAAAATTGGTACCAATGAACACCAATTTGGATGTGGCCTATTATTAAGTAATTGTTTATTAAGTAGGAATCTGAACAATTATTAAATATTAACTTTTGGTTACTACTTAACTGAACCAGATTTGAACTGGTAAACTAAAGGAGAAAGACTTTATGTACTAGGGTAAATCTTTCAAACCAGCCAGCCTTATAGGAAATATCATTTCTGACTTGCTCAGGTAATAACTATTTCCTGGTGGTAGCATGAGTTACTGTAATCTTGTTAAACCAGGGATGCAACATAGTGTCTATTAGGTGAATAGGTAGAACACTGTCTCTAAGTTAGTTTCTTTAATGGTGTAAAATATAGTAAAAAAGTATGTGTACATACTAAAGTAATCTAGTCATTATCAACTGACTACTGATAAAAGGAAATATTAGTTTAATTACTATGAGGATAGAATGGTTGAGTTGTGTTTAGTATGAGCAGACAGATTCTTGATAAATATGCCCTCACTATAGGGCATCACACTGCAATCTTTAATCTAGTAACACATTTATTGTCATTAAAAACAACTTTGCATAGACAAAGATTTGTGCATTTAGATAAGATCCCCTTCATATATAAACAAAGCAGTCCTTGGCACTAATGTGATGATATCATAAGAAGTGAAGGAAGGTAGAAATTTTGTATAGATGAAAAACAGAGAGGAAACCATTTCATTTTATGACATTTGCACAATAAATTTGGTCCAGGTTAGATCAGGTCAAAAATAAAATAAAATAAAATAAGGAGGCCAAATTCATTTTTGGTATAATTTTCAGTGCTTTCACTGGCACTACCCAAGAAAGCATTTGGCCAAAGAAACATAAAAGAAATGTTTCTATCTTACTAATTACACAGAATTGCCAACTAGTCGGGATTGTAAATGACAAAGATAGAATACAATTTAAATATAAATGCAGTCAATGCAAAACATAGTTGTGTGTCAAGTACTGTATTCAGAAAACGGCTCTGGGATAACATTTTTTACTTATGAAAATGATTTGGAGCATTACATCTAACACAATAAAGCACTGAAAGACAATGTAATGCTTTCACACAAACAAAACAGAGACAGAGAGTGAGAGCAAACTGCTCTGAACTCTATCATCTATTGTACTGATAACATACTTAGTATTCTGACAGTAGCTTCTTCAATGATAACTTTGAAGCAGCACTACCTTATAGGACTAGAAGACACATCAGGGTCATGAGCAGTCACCTGACCAATCACGGAGTTAATAGCAGCATTTTCATGCACTTCCAGAAGATAAGTAGGTGATGAAAAGACTGGTGGCTCATCAGCATCCTCTACTACAATTTTTACTGTTGCTGTATCTTTGAATGGTCCCCCACTGATGAAGCGAGGATCAATATAAATGTTGGCTGCTTCTACCTTCAGCGTATAGGATTTTTTGGTCTCAAAGTCCAGAGGCTGTTAAGAATGACAAAGATAAATGCCTTTCACTAATGACCACAGAAGCAAGAACAAATGAATATAATGCTGATGGATGAAAGTTATGTGCATTTAAGCACATTCAGTGAGTTTTAATGCAATCACTTTTCTTTCCCTGAGAGACAACCTGTAAATTTTCTAGGCATTTATTGATATCTTTTTATTATTCAGGCTCAGTGAAACTAGACCCCTTTGTTTTGTTTTGTTTTTCTTTGCATTTCATTAAGAATTCACCAAAAACAAATTTGCACAAATTCTACTGTCACAATTTTACCTTAGATAAATAGTAAAGGGTTATTCGTTCTAACTTGGCCTGCATGTTAATCATGCACTTAATCAGTGTTCTGTGGGGTGGAGATAAGGAAAAATCTTGTACGGGCTCCAGGTGGAGATACTATTTTATTATTTCCAGAACAGTGAGAGAAATTAAAAAAACTAGCAATGATTGTTCTTTAGGAAGAAGCTATTTACAGCTAATCATTTGAAAAACATATTTTAATATTACTGCACCTTAAATAACTCTTTGCATCAGTATTTATAGGAATAAATGAGGCAGAGATCTCTCAGGAATTTCATACAACTCCAGCATTTTATATTTCTCTATCTTCTTCTGTTTTCATACAAAGAAACATGGAGCTGATTACTTTATTCCACAAATCAATACAGCAGCTGCAGCAGAATCACCATTGTTTTAAATTTTTACGGGCTGCACATTAAAATGAAAAAGTATGCTGTGGATGTAAAAAAATGAACCATATAGTAAAAAAAGTAAGCCTATGATGCCTTCAAATATCAGAATTTATGACTACATATTTGTGACTTCAAACACATCTGCCTCAGCATAGTCACAATATAATTCACTTGTGTCTCACAATGATTCAAATTTCAAAGATGCAAATTGTCAAGCTTTGGAAAGATATTTAGATTTGCATTACAATGTTCGATGGGAAAAAGAAAAGGACAGAAAAACCCTGAATCTGCAATGCAAATACAAACAAGAACACAAAATAGGACCTAGAAAACTCTTCCAGGAAGTCAATGAAAGATTTCAATATATATTCTTACTTTGATTTTTTTGTTGTTGATTTTTTAGCTATGAAACCAGCTCTTATAGGACTTTGTTGTTTCCTTGACAATCTTTAGTGAACATAAGACATTTTTGTTTCTCCATCTACTCAGATAGTACTAAACATTTGTATCTATGAATAGATTATTGTAATATAACACCGATGATTGTAAATGAACATAAACATGAATTGCCAATCACATGTCTGCTATTATTTTTGCAGGGGTGTAGGTTGTAGCTGTATTGGCCTCAGGACATAGGCAAACAAGGTTCTGAGTGAATCTGATATCTTTTATCTTAAATAAATTCTTAGCGAGCAATCAGATTTAAAAACCCTTCATCAGGCTTTTAGCATTTTCAAAGGCTTCACAGTAAATGAGCACCCCAAAGAATTAGTCATGATTAATCCCCAGGCAAAATTTACTCTGGATTGTCTCAAAACCTTTGGCAAATGGTACCCTAAAACACTTTCTACTACAAGAGAACCAAGATGCTTATTGCTGAAAAGATGAAGCTGTGAAAAAAAACACTATATTAAATGCTTTGTTACAGTGAACATCTAAATGGTATGGGGAGTAGGGTAAAAGTCTAATTGCTTTAGGATGCATTTGGATAGGCACCTGGCTGGGGTCATCTGACCCCAGCACCCCTCTTTCCTGCCTAGGCAGGGGGTTGGACCTGATGATCTGTTGAGGTCCCTTCCAACCCTAGCATCTATGAATCTATAAAACATTTGCCGCACACAGTCTACAATTATGTGGGTTATTAAACCATGTGATCATAGCCTGGGCGTAGCGTAGACAGCCATTTGCCAGTGGCGGGAGTCGCACAAGCAACATGATGTAGGTTCCTTGAAGTGGGCAGGCTTAAGCCACGGAGGATAATGGGTTCATGTGGGGGTTGGCAAGAGCAGAGGGAGGACAGTGAATCTAAAGTCGGGGTTGTCTGTCCAAGGTGGGGCAATATCACAGTGTTTAAAATAGCCTAGTGTTGGGACCAGGGGAAGGGGAGTAGAAAAAAGCACAACCCTGAGGCTGGGATGAGTGGCTGAGATCCCCAGCCCCAGGGCTGCATTCCAAACCTATGCAGATGTTTGATTGACCAGGTTATCCTGTTCCTGTGCTAAATTAGTTCACCTACTCAGGTAGGTGACCTAGTTAGGTCAATCTAAATATAATGTCTGTATGTATCCTTAGTCTACAAAATAGGCCCATAGTATACAATCCATAACCATAAGTGATACCAGGTAAATGTATCCATATTTTTTCTCCAGTGGAGAAGTATCTCTCCAATACAGATGCATACTTTGTTTTATTATACTTTTACTGTGCCAACCCATTCATAAAGAATATAAAAAGAAATAGCCTTTATATGGGTCTATCTTCTGACCTCTTTAGTCTAACAATAGCTGCCATAAAGTTGAATATCTGTCTGTGCATTTCTGATTCTTACTTTCCTGTCAGAATGTTACAAGGGAATCCATAATACTTGTAATCATTTAATAGTAATTGTTTAGGGTACATGTTAGCAGTCACAACATCTAAAATGCTCAAGACAGTTTAAAAATATTATAATTTATTATCATATTTGGAGCCAGATTTTTCTCCAGCTGCTGGTGATATGCTGTCCCCACTGAAACTACAAGAGGTTTTTTGTTGGCTCTTCTGGGAGCAAGATTTCACCCCAGATGTCCACTTTTCTGTATGCACACAATTGCCTCTTAATATATGCATGTGCAAAAACAGTACATTTCCTACAGACAGGTATCAAATCTATACAGAAAAGTGTAATACAACTGCAACTTCTCTTTTGTCTTGAGTTTGGGACTCTTACTCATGCGAAGAAGTAGCAGATGTATGAGCAGGTCCAGTGATATCTTTATTCATGGACTGAAGTAGTGATCAACATGAATAAGGGTGGAAACATTAGCTAGATATCAGGGAATTCATTATTGGATATACCGGTGAATTCATCATTGGATAATGGCAGGTTACCATCAATAGCCTGCTAAGCCATCTAAGAAACTTTATGTATTGAACATCTTCAGAAGCGTAAATCCCAACCCTCCTTGAGTATGTGAGATAACAGAACCTTTATAGGTCAGTGTGTGAAGTAAAGGCTGGATATAAGAAACCCAGACAAGGGAATGCAATGCATTATGCAGCTTTGGAAAACAGATCCACAGCTGCCTTCACAGATATCTCCTGGATGGAAATTTTTATAGGTATGTCCATGACTAGGAAACTCAGAGATCTATCTACTGCTTTGACTCCTGCATGCTAGATAAAAGAATATTTTGAACCAGAATCTCCAGTGTGCTTTTCCAGTACACAGACTAGTCAGGAAGTCATCTGTATAATAAACAAATACATTTTATGTAGATGCCATTTACCTTTCTCACTCTAATAATGCCATCCTGAGACTGGGAATCTGAAGTGATTTCAAATATATCCATTCCATCTCCTTCAATAATGTCATAAGAGGACTTGGCATTTTCTCCAATATCCAGGTCATTTGCTTTGACCCTTCCCACTGGTTCACCAAGAGCAACGTCTTCCATTACTGAGAAGTGATACAGACCTTACAAATAAGAACAAAAGGCTAAACGTTAAATCTGATACCAGTCCCCTTAACATATTCTTCATTTCTGTTCATTTCCTCGAAAGTGAATGTTTGGAAGACACAACCCATGCAAACCATATTTTAACAAGTTATTTACTTCAAGCCGCATAATGTGCTCAATACGTATGCTCTGCTTGCTCAGATGACTGAATGCAAAAGTCCTTCTTTTCTCCGACTATATTATCCTGTCTCTGCCTGCAGGAATGTTCAGGATTGCCAAACATAAAATATTAAGCTATTTCAGCACAGAAAGATGCAATATGTAATTCACTGCGAGGCACTTTTAAACTTACCTTGTATTTACAGACTTCGAGCCCATGTTTGATAAAATCCAATTACTAATCTTCAGCCTGCAGCAACCTGATCAGATACATTAAAGATGCCTCTTGTGACTCAAAATCCTCACTGCTCTGTTGACCATAACCCTTGCCTTCTAATATTCTCTGGGCACAATCTAATTGGTCTATATATTTTCTTCTTTGAAGCAGAAAACTCTCTAATTAGGAGAGATCTAGGGAGCTCCTCCCCCCACAACTCACGTTTCAAGGGAAGCAATAACTACACCGTAGCCGGCATTACTGTATTTACTGTTCTGTTAAGGGATAACTTAATCTCATTGGAAAGTACTACCTGTCATGTGTTATCATGAAACTCAGCCACTGCACTTTTTGATTTCTTATTTTAATCAGTTACTTCATCACTTCAGATAACTTTATATTCAAATGGGATTTCTTTAAAATATATGGGGGAAAGTCTATTTTCTATTTAAATGACATGCTTTATACCTGAGATTACTAGTTTGTTAAGAATCAAATCAGAGAACCCATTCTGATGAAATACCTTCCTGGCTTTAGCAATGATCTGGAAGCTAGCAGGTGCATACAAAGTATGTGTGGCCTCCGCCTGCTGAAATCCTTTACAGATGGCCTAATTATTTTAGCTTTGTGGTAATTTGCACTTGCTGTAACTACAGGTAAGGGGTAAAATGTTCCATTGCAGGATGGTTTATTAGTTATACTAGTCAGAAAACACAGCTTAGCAGATGAGCTGGCTACAAACATCCTTTGAAAGGAGGATGGGGACCTCTTCTTTCCTTTCTCTCTCAGTGACAGTTTGTTGCAGCACAGTGTGTGATTAGAGGCCTAATATGCTGCTATTAGTTTATTGAAACCATAATTTTCTGAAGCTGCTTGAATAAATTATTAGTGCATTCACTTCAAAGGCAACATATGAAACTGAGGAAGAAACAAACATGGACAAATGCATTTGAAACCATAAAGCATATGGACACAGACTGTCCTAAAATCAAGTGGGTTCCTTTGTAAACATTTGCTCTTAACCTTAACAGTCAGATTTCTGTAAAGGTATCATTCTCTTTTTTGAAGTCATTAACTTTTGGGCTCCTTTATTATATATAAAACTTACACTTATATAGGGCAGGAAAAGTAACATCTATTTAACCTATAATTTAGTTTTTTCTTTACTGTTTTCCAGGCTGAAGATTACTGAGAAACTATTTATAAATAGCTTGGAACAATGGGTAGTCACTGCAGTCCATCTCCTCCATCACATGGGTTCATCATTTATTTTGTTGGCCCACACTGTGGTCAATTCCCCTAGTCCTGGTTGACTAGAATTTTTTAAGCAGGTTTGTTTTTTCTTTTTCTTTTTCCTTTTTCTTTTTGTTTTTTTGAAGGGAGTTGAAGGAGGAGGAGGAACTATTTACAAAAATAGTTTACTAGACATTGTAAAGAATAGACATTTGTTTTTCATGTTGTTTACTAATCGTTAAAAGTAGAATTATACAGGTGTCTGCTATGACATCAATGTTCAGACTGTGACCAGCCATCCACTCAAAGCTTATTTTAAATCCCCTAACTTTTCCCAACAGTCAGCTGTTCTTCTGAATATAATCTAATGGTAAACTGCTAGGTTAAAAACTTCAATAACTTCTAAAATTCTTCTCAAATGATTTCAAACAGAGCACCCACAAAGTAGAATTATACAGGTGTCTGCTATGACATCAATGTTCAGACTGTGACCAGCCATCCACTCAAAGCTTATTTTAAATCCCCTAACTTTTCCCAACAGTCAGCTGTTCTTCTGAATATAATCTAATGGTAAACTGCTAGGTTAAAAACTTCAATAACTTCTAAAATTCTTCTCAAATGATTTCAAACAGAGCACCCACGTAGTGAAAGTTTATCTTTTTCATTTCTAAAACCCAGGAG
>NW_005841856.1:3051027-3059428 GCF_000455745.1 Alligator sinensis | reverse complement strand
CTTTTTTAAATTTTAGCCATAAATACACATTTCTGTCCTGCCTGGAAACAATAAAACGATAAAACACGCTGCTTTCTGGGTTCATTACAATTTTATTGTGAAAGCAGCATGTATTACATCTTATGAATTTCTATTTCATTCTGGTGAGGCTCCGTTGTAAGCTTGATCCTTTCTTATTTTTCTTTCCAGGCAAACTGCAAAATGTGCTTTAACAATGGTATCCATATAACGAGTGTCAAAGAATTGAGCAACTATTATATAAGGCTAGAGCCATGATTAATCTGTACTATTAGGCAGCATGATTTATGAATAGCCAATTTGAAAAGGGCAGATTGATAATAACATCCAATTACAGTATTTAGTAACATGTATTGTTCTTAAGAGAGGGGTCTACATATTTGCAATAAAAAATAAACACAAATACAAAGGGGAAAAAAAAAACAACCCCTCCTTTCTACATTTTACCAAGTTATTATGTTTTGTAACTGGGCACTATATATTTGTGAATTTTTTGCTGATGGGAGGCACTGGAAATTAGAGTCCTGGAGTTATCACAAGGTTTGAAAGACTGTTATCTACATTTATTATCTACTTAGCAAGTATGTCCCAGGGACTGATAGTATAGGCTTGCTCATGCTGCCCAATCATTGTCTCTCAAAATCCTGAAGAGACCATATGGTGGTACATTTTAGGAGTGTATAGGGTAAAAGTGCTGTGAAGTCTCTGTACGCATTTAGTCCGTGGAGCCCTGGCTGAGAGTCCCAGTAAGGGTGCCAATTAGTACCAGTTGCACTGCTGATTTTCTGATCCAGTTACCTAGCAGGACCTGGAAACACACTTCAACTTATTTCATATCATCATGCAGAAGTCCTTTGACAAAAGGGTACTTCTGATGCAAGTACAAAAGCCAGGTAGCTGGCAAAAGTAGCTCTATAGTTACCGATCTAGATTTACTGTACATTGCACATATCCAAAAGAGATGTCTCTCAACATTATGGTGATAAGGCTCATCTAAAAGCTTCATCTATAAATGTTGGCACCATTAAGGGACGTGTCACCTTACATTGTAAAACATTCATGCACCGACCCATGTAACATAATGCGATGAGAAGAAAGACAGGCATTTCCTCATGCAACATAATGAGAAAGTAGTAAAATCTTTTGATTGTGCCTACAGTACTTATATGTTACAAACCTCAGTAACATTAGCTTTTAAAACAACTTTTTCATGAGTAAACCATTACTTTTCTTTATTTCTTTTATCATTCTCAATTCCTTTTTCACTGTTTATAGTGCTTATCTTAAGCTACTGGAGTGGAATTTGCCTCTGTGCAGAGGACTA
Organism: Alligator sinensis; assembly: GCF_000455745.1. Lineage (NCBI taxonomy): Eukaryota > Metazoa > Chordata > Crocodylia > Alligatoridae > Alligator > Alligator sinensis. The sequence goes on along the minus strand of NW_005841856.1, from coordinate 3,058,086 downwards.
CCATAAGACTTATACACTATTTAAATCCTCAAAATATGGCATAAGTAGAGTTTATGTGATACACAGGCATTTCTATGTGGATGCCTGTAGAAAAAAATATACAAGATGCATTGTTGACAGTAAAATATTTCCCAACTCCAAAATTGAGAGTCTCACTATCTCAGTCGTTTAAACCATCAGAAGAAGCCTGGGAGAAATTGATACATTTACACAGTAGAGGGATACATTTAAACATCCCATTTGAATTCAACTACTCCAAATACAATCAATCCAGGCATTATGTTCCTATACTTTATTTATTTATTTATTTATCTTTTTACTTTGAAATAGACTACAAAGCATTGCAGAGCAGCTCAGCAGGATGCCAAATCATTTTAACCTAACCCAGCAAGACATGCAGTGGAACCATTGCAGTAAGCATGGATTTTAAATTAAAGATCAACAATTAACTAGACTCAGACGTATTTTCTATTATTTTCCCATCTCATCCTTAATTAGTCAAACCTTTATTTCTTTCATCAACTATGTCTGTCTTTCTGAGGTAGTGTTATCCATCTGCCTCTCAGACATGAGCACAGTTAAAGACAACTGGGACCCAAAGGACCAGCATTATTGTCTAGTGTCTGTGCAGGCGTATATGTACGTGTGTCCATGTATGTGTATGCTTTTCTCTTTTTTTCCCCTAGCAGTTCCAAATCAGTCGGTGGTCTAAGGCTCTTTATATGATTATTGCTACATGTTTGGAAAAGAAAAACGTTCTCTGCCACGAACAAATGCAACAGAATAATAAAGCACCAAAAAGTATTTCACATCTTCAGTTCAAAGAACCTGTATGCATAATGCCACTTACTCTGTGCAAACTTTGGAGGATTGTCGTTAACATCAGTGAGTGTAATTGTCACAGTTGTTGTGCCAGACAGTCCGCCCATGTGCCCACCCATATCTTTTGCTTGGATGACCACAAAGTATTCTTCTTTGGCTTCTCGGTCCATATTAGGAAGAGCTGTTTTAATTATAGCTACAATAAAAAGAGGGAGAAAAATAATCATGACAAAGAAAAAAAATTATAGCTAATTTACAAAAGCAGAGAACTACTTTCACGTGTAATTGTATTTAGGCCAATACCAGTATGTCTGCCAAATATCCAGTTAAAGTTGGCTCTTGTCAGTACCAAGGTAAAGAGAATTAAAAGATTGCCAGAAAAGTCTATTAAAGGTCTCCAGGCTTTTATCCAATTAAGGGTACAATGCAATTATAAACCATTGGAACAGAATCAATAAACCTTTAATTTTTTTTATTAATTTTTTTTATATTTCTACAATTGAATTAGTGAGATTCATTTTGGTCCACATCCTTCCCCCATTGAGGACTATAGAAGTTTTCCCAATAACTACAGAAGCTATAGTCTGCCATATGGTGAAGACGCTGCTTCCAGATTGCAATGGCCTCAGTTTTATAAATTCATAGATTTGAAGGCCTAACAGAGACTGTTATCTTGCCTGTCCTGCATATAACCTAGGATATACAGAAACTTCCCACTAAGTCTGGAATCAAGTACATAACTTCTGTTTGGGTGATGAAATCGCATTTAGATATTTTTAATATAAGAAATCTCTGTGAAGGATAAAAATGCAGTCACTTCATAGTCTTCACTGAGGCAGAAATCCCATTACAAGAGTGGATACCATTGATCTCACTATCTAAGTTTAGTTAAAGGAAAACATATAGCACCCAAGGGTATCCTCTGTAGTAGAGGGTCTGAGGTACCCATTTTGGAAATGAGAACCATGCCAGTCTGCTCCAATGCCCAAGGACAGTCTCATTTAAACCTCATTGAAGGACTGAAGCCTATAGGGGAAATATGATTAAAATCTTTACAAATTGAAGAACAAGTTGGTTTTCTTCCAGTGTCAACAATATAGTACCAGGACTTAAAATTAAGATTCACGTGGAATAGGTATCATTAAAAAAAATACCGAATCACAATCCTAACTTACTGTGATGATCACAGCAGCTGATTATTAGGGCTGTGCAAAATGGCTATGTTTCATTTCAGTTTCAGATTCGGCCGTTTCGGAGGGACAGTGATTCATCTTGGTGTGTCAGATCACTGTTCCATTTCAATTCAGCTGACTCTGTTTTGGAGTTTTGACGCTGTTTCGGCACTGATTCGGATCGGCCAGGGAGAGGCAGGCACAGCCTGGTGGCTACAGGCTCTCCCACAGTTCCTCTGGCTGTGCCTGCCTCTCCCCGGGAGCTGCAGGAGAAGCCCCCATGGCTGCCCTGCCTGGCCACATCCCCCATCCAGCCCCAGCCTCCCAGCACTTTAAAAAACGAAAAACGAACAAAAAAAAAAAGCCCAGCACTCACTGGCTGTAGCAGCAGCGATCAGGGCTCATGACAGCGCGGGTGCAGTGTGGCTCCCCCCCCCGCCCTCGCCCCCCTCTTGTGGGGGGGGAGCTGGGGCTGCTGGGGCTGAGCACTGCCAGGCTCCCAAACAGCACGCAGCACCCTGCCAAGCTATGCTGCACCCATGCCATGGGGCAGCTGCCATATGGGTGCCAAACAGGGGGGTGATGCCTGCTGCCCCCCACTACCCCGCACTGTGCCATACTCCTCCCAGGGAGTGTGGGCACCCAGATCTGTGCGTGGGATGACACCAGCCTGCCGTCCCTCCCCCAGAGCACTGGGATTGGAAGGGACCTCAGGGACAGGTCGCAGACACTAGCCAACTGCAGATGTCAATATCAGAGCAATCCTTCCGCCCCTCTTCCCCCTCCTTCTTCTTAGTTTCTGTTTCCCTGCATGCCTGGTTTCAAAATATCTCAAACATTTTGGATGGTTTCGTTTCATTTCGGAGATATTTCGAAGCCTTCCATTTCATTTTGGATTCGGTGTTTCGGGCACTGAAACACCTCTGAAACAAAACAGCTGCCAACATTTTGCACAGCTCTACTCATTCTACCATAAAAACCCTGTTATCTGGTATGACTGGGGAATGGGGGGTGCCAGGTATGTAAAAATTCTGGTTACCTGAGGCTGGCAGTTTTGGGCTGCATGTGGAGCAGGGGGTGGGGAGGGGGAGGCACTGGCTAGATGCAAAGCAGAGGCAGTGCAGGGTGGTGGGTGATGGTGGCAGTTGCCACATGTGAGCTTCCCACCCACCCCCTGCATCCAGCCAGATGGATGGAAATTCCAGTTAATAGAGTATTCTGGTTAGTAAAATGCCATAGAGCAGGGCTTTTACTGCAATTAGAACTGGATGAACAATCAAAAAAATAGAAAGGTAAAGGTAGATGCAGTATGCCCTATTTACAGACTATGGAGGCCTGCTGGGGCAGTGGAGGCAGGGCTCCACTGTTTCTTTAATCATGGCATGAGAAGGCAGGGATGCGGTCACAACTATGCACTAGCTGCCTTTTCCCTGAGGTGTTCCTGGTGCACATTGGACAGGAGACTGGGTAAGCCTCAGAGCCATGCTAGAAGTGGAAACCCACCACTTACCTGGGATCAAACCCAGGCCTTTCCAGTATACAGACATCCAACAGAGCTACGAAGTTCCCAATTAAAAATATATATATACTGGTAAACTAAATGACAGCCAGTGGAAAATATTGTGATTCAGTAGTGACCACTCTAATTAAAGAAAAAAAAAAAAGGAGCAAAAAAAGAAATAGCCCGATAATTACGGGGCATCTACTATACGTATTAAATCAAAACATGATATATGGTACTTTCTCTGGGAAGGATTTTCTCTTTTGTCCCCTTTAATCCTGTTTTTGAATCATATTTTTAATGAAATCATCTGTCTGTGAAAAGAGAGCAAAGAGTTCAAGTTACTGAATCATCTTAGTAGTAAGTGAAGCGTAAGAGTGCCAAGGGAAATCTAATCCACCAGTGCAGTGGTCTTTTTTAAACCACAGTGCTGGAGGCTTCTTATCAGGCCTGGGGAAGACTGTCTCCTTCCAGGGGCCCATAGTCACAGAAGTGTGAGATGGATGGCACTGCTTGTGTGCAAACATTTACAGGCACTCTGTAAGATCTTAAGATACATTTTTTAAAGAAAGGGAAGAATTATATCATATGACACATTAGAAATAATTGTATACAATGGGCATACGTACTGGTTGGCAAATCATACACCCCTGTTTTCATTAGCATTTAAGAAAAAAATACAAATATCCTTACATGCCAAGCAAAAAAATCCTGGGTTTTCATGTTAGCTTATAATAAGGATTTCTTTAAAATAAAATCACTGAATCATTAATATTACATTAGTGGTGCCTTCAAATACCTCTTACTTTTGCATATGAGTTGATTTCCACTAAATAGCATTGAACTTCAGAAAAAAAGATGCTTTATACGGTAGCAAAAAGACTGAATCTCCAGAATTGTATAAATCCTGACAGGTACAGTAAATTATATAGACCAATTTCAGAAGCAGAATATGCAGCTGCAACTCTGTTAATGTCAGAAGATTTTACCTGTTTGCATCAGCCCTTAATAATTTCCCCTCGTGCATATACGGTGGACTGGGTTCTCCTCCTCCTCACTGCTTTGGATGACTTAGTGTTAAGGCTAAGTTCTTGGTACATTACCAGAGTTTTTCAGGGTCTTGGGCTGGGTCAGATAGAATCACCCTTATCATCTTAATAGGTAAAAGAGGATCTGGTCCTAATTATATAAAATCATGCCAGAGATGAAAAGAACAGGGTTGCTTCCTGTTATATCAGCTTGTGTGTGTGGAACTGTCTCTGAAGTCAATCACAGTAGCTTTCTCTAAAAGGAGCCAGCAAGTTATGACTTGATGAAAGGGACCTTACTCGTGTTTACTAGTAATTAATTAAAAAAAACAGCCCTACTTAAATTAGTGGGACCACTTGTGTCAGATGCTATTAATGATGAGCAATGCTAGCATAGCATAGTCCATTATGAATTTTCCTCTTATTGGGCCTGAGTCAAAGATCATTAAGGCACTCTTCAATGAGTCTTAAATCAGGACCACATAAAAGTTTATGGATTATTGAGTTTTCTCGAGAGAGAGTTTTCTCTAAAATCTGTTTTCTCACTAACTCATGTAGTTAATTTAGGCCTCCAAATGACTTGGAAAGGACAACAAATATTTGGTGGATATTATGCTTGAGACAGTTTGATGAACTCCAGACTCTCAAAGATTGTTTTCCATGGCATACAGTTTAACTTGTCTCCAAAATGTGACACAGGCAACACTGCATCTATGGCGTGGAGAGAAGGGATTCAGGGAGAGTAAAATAACCTCAGATCAAACAATCAAAAACCCTTCTAAATCAGAATAAAGGCTCCAGATTTGATTTTCAAAGAACAGAAGTGCTGCATTACAGATCCCCACACAACCTTGTCAATGCAACGTTTTTACACATCTCCTTTCATGAAGCTTCAGTTCATAAACCCTTTGCCATGGGCCACAAGTCACAGACAAAGGTAAATACCAATTTCAAACAAAGCAAAAAAGGTACAAAGCAAGAAACCCCCCCTCCCAACAAAACCAAAAATGATTGCCTCAGTTAGTGTTGTGGTCTCTGAAGTGTAACAAGCCTGAATTACAAGAGTTTACTATCAGCACCAGTATTTCTATATACAATATCCAACAAAAGAACAAGAGTCTCTGTTTCTTCTTTCAACCAGATTAATAAACATTAAATGCTGCTCTTTTCTGTGCATCCTCACCGACGTATGTCATAGGATGATAAAAGGAGATGATCAAAAGTTTTGCATAGATTTCAATAGTGCCTTACAAAACTTTTTTTTTTTCTTTCAGTATATTTGCCAATCCTCAAACCGTACACCCAGGAACTACTGGAACTTTCAAATTTGCCTTCACAAACCATTCCACCAAATCAAAGATTAATATTAATACAGACTCTAGAGCTCAAAACATGAAGCTAGTTGAACTACTCTACCATTATTTCATTCATTTAAAAAAATAAATAAAATAAAACCTCAAAATTCAGATTCTAATGGATGAAAGTGGGGAGTCAAGGACTTATGCCATATTGAGTCACATAGGGAGCAAGAAAAGTCTGAGAGTGGTTCAAGGCTAGGGAGAAACATTTTCTAATTGTCTCACTGACACAGCTTTTATTGTATTTCTATGCACTTTCATTATAATCAATGAATAGGTATCTAATATATTGCCCATCTACGGGGCCTCCATTTGAAAACAGTGACAAGAAAGGAAATATACTGATAGGCAAAAAATAAGAGAGAACCTATGATTCAAAAGCGTACAAAAATGTCCTCTATATTGAAAGTCACATTTTTAGGCTGTGTTGCTTTCCCCAAACAGCTATTGGTGTCATACTGCTCAATAGCAAATAAAACAGCTGCAGAATGGGATTTACTTTTACAGTGGTCCTAAATGCATACACTGAGCAATTTGCACAATCTGCCTCACAACTTGAATCAGTTAAAATGCACCCCTGTGGACTACTTTCAAAAACCTATTTGGAAGAACATACACTGTCTCACACTGGAAAAGACCAGGGGAAAAGAACCAAGATGTCAGAGGCTACAGCTAGCAAGGGAAAGCAAGCAGCAGAAAGAAACTTGATTTTTTACTTTCTGTTGTCCATTCTCCACTCCCTCTGTTCTATTTTAATGTCTATTTTATAATTGGTTCATAAAACTCCACATAACAACAATATAGGATGAACATAAACAATAAAACACAAGCAAAAGCTTTACAAAACATGTCTTGGAAGAATAGTTCATGCTTTCATCCCTACGAGATTTCATCCCAAGCAATTTCATGTGCTTGCATGTTTCTCTGGAGGATTCCTGCCATGTCAACATGCCCATCTTTTGAAAGGACCATGAAAGACTGGTACTTGGAAAGGTACTTACTTTCATTACTTTGAAAGACCTTTCCCATCTGTCTGTAGAACTGTGGTTCTTTTGCTCTTAATCCCAGTACTGAGATCGTGTCTCAGATATTTTTCCATTCACATTTTAAGTGATTTCAGAAATCAGTGCTACAAGCAAATGGGAGTAGCAAAGATTTTATAGATCTGTTAAGATGTC
>NW_005841856.1:3034952-3050996 GCF_000455745.1 Alligator sinensis | reverse complement strand
TTTCCCTAAGTGTTTTATTAAGACTAAACTTCCATCTGGGTCATAATAGTTTTAATAACAGCTAGCCATTAAATCTTCACTGTGGGAGAATTACCTCCTTTTAAATGCTCTGGGGGTTTTTTAAGCACAAAAGATTGCATTTTTTATGTTGACTTTATCAGGATCTGCTAATTCTGACTTCCTCTATATAAAGTGGTCAATTACTGTACTGTCTGTATTACACTCAGGTGTACATACATTTTTAATAAAAAGTCATTACATTTATTACACAGTTCCTTTGGGTTAGGAGCTTGCAAGCCTAGTTGTCTAATTATGCTTGGAATAATTTGTACTTTTTAATTGGGAAGCTAGGATTGTGCATGCTCTACTTCCCTGTTCCCTTTTTTTTTTTTTTTGAGCTTTAGAAGAAAGAGGGCACAGCCTGCTTGTTTGTTAAACAAAAGATGTCGGACAAATGCTGTTTTATTATGTCTCTTATGTACTGGCATCTCTATATGAGAACAGAATATTTATTTTTTAATTCCAGTATATTTTCTCTTCATTGGTGTGGCTGCTTTCTGTACCAGATTTTGCTTAAATGGGCCATTCAGGTCTTCCCTTGCATATGAAATAATATATTCTACTTTTTGTTATGTGATAAAAATCTCTCATAGTAGGAGTATAGTATATAGAATGCAATACATAATATTCATACATAGGATTGGCCTCTATTTGGGATTCATAGTTGTAGGGGAATAAGTTGTTTCTCTTTTTACTTCTCAGCTATGCAATTAAGTCATTCGGGGGCAAATACTTAAAGGTACCCAGTGGCGGTTACCCTAACTAAAGGTGAGAATAAATGTGAAGGTTTTAAGAGTACAGTAAGGCAATTAACATTTTGCACTACATATGGGAACAGTTGTTCTCTATGGCCAATGAGGAAAGGACACGAAGAAATCAGTTTAATTTGAAGCAAAGAAGATTTAGGTTGGATATTGGAAGGAAACTGTCTAGCTGTTAATATAGTGAGATACTGGAGAAGGTTGCCTAGGGAGGCTGTGAAAATATTCTTCACCACAGAATATTAAGAACAAGTGAGACGAGCAGTTGTTTGGGATGGTCTAGGTATACATCATCCTGCCTCAGTGTGGGGCTGGGACCAAATGATCTTTGGATGTCCCTTGCAGCCCTACATTTCTGTGATTCTAAACCCTGATTCCTCAGGATTACATGTTATTTCTAATACTGCTTAGCATAATTGTAATTGTCCTGGATATCACAGGAAGAAAGACAAGGCACCATCTGTGCTTTGAATAAAGCAGACCTCCTGTTGAAAAATATAGTATGTGCTCATGTAATTAAAAACTGTATTATAATGCATACATACATTTGATAGGGAGGAGGGGGAACACATTTGTATAAGTGACCGTAATTCTGACATTTTCTAACTTTGCAGTGATTGACTTGGAACACTTAGTATTTTCTTAACATAGGGCTTTCTCTGTAATTATAGAAACTACAGACAGGCAAGGTTGGGATCTGAAAGCTGCCAACTTAAAATTTGTATTTTTATCATGTGTCTAGAGAATGGTAGCAGAGTAGATAGCATCTTGCCACTGGTTCAGAGATGTAAATTCTGGCTTTACTAAGGAATTATTCCAAAGGAGGCTGCCATCAAGCCAGCTGTCAATGGATACCTTATTGTTTGAGCTGGGGAGGTCACAGAGGCATAGATATAAAAGCTGGTTATATCAGTCCCACATGTACTACTGACTGTGGAAGAGGATGAATGTTAACCAACCAAACCCAGACGGATGGCTCTTCTAGGCTCAGGCAGACCTCAGCTGACCTATCCAAATCCTTACACCCATCTATATCTAAATGCAAATCATATAAATCTCTCATTCTTGTAATACTCTATATCAGTCCACTGCTCTTTTCTGGGAGAGAAGCCTCACATGAGCCAAGGTTTCATGGGTGTAACAGGTACTTCTTCCGCAGTGCATTTCTGTGGGTACTGCTAATTAAAGAACATCTAGTCCCTGCTAATAGTTCTTTCTGCTGGAACTACAAATTGGAGGGCCTTTAATGCAGGCAAAGAGGACCCATTCCTAAGTTTTGTTTCTCAGCACCAGAGGCTGGAATTGGCCTTTCCTAGTTCCTGAAAGAGGGATCTGAATCAAGTTTTCTGGATGTGACCAGGCTGTCCAGACCCTGCTTTACATTTCTGGTTTATCCCTAATTCTATTTATCAAAGCAAATCTACCAAACAAAATTAAGTAGGACACCAAGGTAAATTAAAAAAAAAAACAGAGCTTCTTCCTTCAAGTCTGGAAAATACCTTGGATCAAACAAACCTAGCAGCACTGAGATATCAACCCGAAATTTGAGTAGTATGACTTATGGTACTAATAATAATCTAAATACCAACACAACAACAACAACAATAATAGTTATTATTAGTAGCAGTATTATAACACACATTTAAGAGGCAGAAACCTTCATATTCAAGTCCCTCTTGATCATAAGTCATTCTGCTTTTCCAACTACAAATCATCTAACATGTTTTCAAACATCTCCAAAGAGGTTAAATCCTGCCCTTATTAATATGAAAAGACAGCTCTTCTCTTACTGCTGCTGATGGCTTCAGTCTTTCAGCCCTTAAGCAGAAGAGTTGTCCTTTAGAGTCCTGAACAAAAGCAAGGACTGCAGGATGGAGCCTCAGGTCTTTTGCACTAGAAATCTCTCTACAAAATTCTCTCCCTACTGGGTCATCACTAAATCAACTTCCAGGATCTGCTAAGGAGGACAGTTAGCCTTATAAATACCCTAGCACATCTCCTAAGGATAAAGAGAGCTTAGTATACAATGTGAGGAAAAATGGCATGGTAGCTTTGAAAATGTAGGAGTGCAAGTGCATCTTCAGAACTGAATCTAGCATTGTCAGACCAAAAAAACCTATGGTACGTGTAGCCACAACCAAACTTTAGCTGCCCCATTTTAATCTAATACCCTATAGATTCCAGCAAAGGTACTCTGTACTAACAACAATATAATTGTGATCAGTGCAACTGTGATTTTTCCCTTCAACGAACAAGAACTGGAAAGACGATGTGGAAAATAATCAGTGTTAGACTCATAACAGACATCTCTACTAGCTCTCTCCCCATGGCTGATTCAAAGACTAAAAAAATAAATAAATCTTGTAAGACATTTATTCCAGGAACACTGATATTGAGAGGTGAAAAACTGTGTTATACTCTTCTCCACTACTCAATGGCCCTAGGTTTAGGTTACAGTCTTCTGCAATCTTCTAAAATGACCAGTTTGTACCACTGTATGTGTAGTTGTAATACTGAAATTGTTGGCAATGGGCTTCACACTTTACATGCCTTATTGAAAGGAGTGGGTCAGTTTCTACTTTTCTGAAAACTAAGAGGTCAAATTCTGCTCTCAGTTGCATAGGTGGAAATCCCATTTTTTCAGCAGCTGTTAACCCTGTGCAACTGCTGAATGTATTTCCATGCAGCAAAATTAAGGTGTCACTACAGAGCATGCCAGCCACAAGTGTAAGCTCCCCAGAGATCTTGAGTACATTCCCTTGTAGCCTGTCCTACTGGACCTTCATTATTACTGTCACTTGTGGTAACACAGGTCAATGAGCATGTGATTGAGCTGTGCTTGCATTTTGTGGTGGGAATAGATTTGGTCCAGAATGCCCCACTACAAGAACTATTATAATAATTTGTTTAAAGGCAAATTTAAACCTGTGGTATTCAGTAGCAGTACTACACAGCTGGTAGCTCAATCCATGCTGTGAACAAGTCCTCTCTCTACACCAGGGCTGGGCAAAATGTGGCCTGGGGGCTGGATGCGGCCCACCAGGCCATTCTATCCGCCCCACGGGACCCCTAAAAAATTTAGAAAATTAATATTTATTTGCCCTGGACTGCCTGTCATACAGCCCTTGATGGCTTGCAAAAACTCAGTACACGGCCCTCTGCCCAAAATAATTGCCCACCCCTGCTCTACACAAATCCCGCTGGTTAATTTAAAGTATTTAGAAAGCCTATATTGAACATTTCTCATCTCCCCTCCCAGACAGTTCATTGCACTTCCCTCTTTGTTGCAGATTGTTTCTTGTATCAAACCTCAATTTTTCCATCTCTCTGTCTATTCTGAGAGTGTTACATTGCCATTTTATCAGGCATAATTAAAGAAACCGTCCCTTCCCCTCTCTCTTATTAACACCTCTCAAATATTTGTACTGTGATTTCATATCCTTCCTTAATCACCTTTTATACACTTTATACAAATTAAGTTCAATCAAATCACATGACATGTTGCATTCTTTAGTGGGTCTCACCTCAGCTGCCCTGCTTTGAACTTTTTCTAGGCTTTCAATAGCTTTTTTATAATGAAGGAACTTATATCTGCATGCAGGATTCTCAGGGCATTTAAGTATGACTATATAATGTAACATTATTAATAAATTGGGTGATTTTCAAGCTTGACAGGAGAAATAAATTGTCAGAAACATCTGCAGTTTTGGAGACCTATAATTTATGCTGTTTGTGATTATAGTTTATTTGTTTTCAGTTGTACTAGATTCCAAGCAGCAAGGCAGAATGGGAGGAGGAAAGTAAAAGAGCAAAGAATCATAAGGTGCTGAAATACAAGAGTCGGGCCTGATTATCTGCAGGCAGTTTTCACACATTAAATTTGCATACTTATTTACATGCCCCAGCTTGAAAACCACCAAGTATCTCAGGGAGGGAGGGATATGGGGTCAAATCTTAGCCTTCACACGCCTCAGTTAAACAGAAGTAGCCACATAGGGTATGTACAAACATTTGCTGCATCTGGCCTATGATTGTGTGGCTTACTTTAAACCGTGTAATGGTAGACTGGAAGCGGTGTGTAGCCACTGGCTGGTGCCAGGAGCTGTGCAGGGAGCCTGATGCAAATAACTCAGGGTGGGAGAGGGGTGGGCAGGATCATGCGGGGGCTGGCAGTTCCATGGAGGGGGCTTGCTGGGATCAGGGGGCTGTTAGGTCAATCCAATTGTAACATCTGTATGTCACTATAACTTCAGTTTTTGACACTTACACGGAGTTCTGGATACTATTCCTTCTATGGTGAACTAGGATTGCCCACTGTGCACACCTGCAAGAAGTAAAACAGAAGAGGGATTGCACAGCTTTTAGCTTAGTAGTTACGGCACTTGCTAGGGAAATGGGAGAGTCAGGATCTAAGCTCCTTTTGCCTAGATGGGACCCAAGCCTGGATCTCTGGGCTGTCAGTCATAAGCTCTACCTACCAGGCTGTACGCTTCTCACTACACTGGGTGAGTTTCTCATTAGGAACAGAGGTCAAGGCTTCTAGCTCTCTGCACTGAGAAGGGACCTTTCTCTTCCAGGGCAACATCCTTCTCACAGAAATGCATACTTTCTGGTTTCTACCCTTCCTTCCGGCCCCATACATCTCCCCTTTTCAGCCATCCAGTGAGCTAGCTTCAAGAGAAGAGGAGGACTAGAGAAGGGTCTATGCAGTGCCTAGCCTATAGCCTTAAATCCAACCAGGAAATTTATCCTGATGAGGTCAATTTATGCTAACCCAGCAGGCACTCCCATTCATATCAGCTGACTTGAATTCAGTCCTTCATTTGCTTATTGAAATCAAAGGCACTTTTCATTCAGCAAGGTATTTTTCAGCACAAATACTGGGAACATAACATAGCCTTCATATCTTAGGTCCTCTGCTGAGACTTCCAGCATGAGTGTTAATTGCCAAAGCCGTGTTTTCATATGAGCCCCCCTCTACTACAAACTACATTAGTTTCATACCGACCAGCTCCAGAGTCGAAATGACATTTGCTCACTAATAATCAGAGCTAAATTCAAGCTACTGACCTATACATGCTTGCCCCCACAGGAAGCATTCTCAACTCTCTAAATCTCCTGAGTTGTATTTTGAAAATGTTTTATTCAATCAAGCTCTGACCATGACATTCTGTGACCATTTCCATGGCAGCAGCTTTTAATATTCTTTTAAAACTTGTATTGCTTTATAAACATAATTTAAGGGTTTTGTTTGAACAACACACTGTCTTCTGCTATATGAAGGGGATGACTTACTTTGCTTCATTCATGTAACTATGTTTCAAAGATGGTGTAGGAGTGACATTATTTCAGTAAGTTCATATGAAATGTAAATAAGTCAGAGTTGAAAATATATTTCTTCTGCCATCTCAATATTGTGGAACATGGTGTCACTTCAGATTATACTCCATTATGATAATCATATTGTAAAACTGACTGATAGGATTTAATATCCTTGGTAAAACTGAGAAAATGAATACTGTTTTTGAGCTACATCTTGGAACCCTAGAGGAAAAAAATCAGTGCAACCAAGAGCCTGTAAATTATTGAAGAATAGATGCAATTTGCACACCTTTACAAATAATTTTAGAACTCCAACTTACAAGCAACTAATCTGGAAAAATTAAGCTGCCTCTCCATACTGGTTTGACACATAACAGTCATGATTTTTGGAGGTTACATTTATTTAGTCCAATATGAGTTACATCACTAATTTGGTTTCATAACTGTGTAAGTCTGACCTGTTAAACATAATTTCCATCTTTGTTTTAATATTTTTTCCCAAACTAATGAACCAGCAGCTGTGTTAAAACTCATCTCTAGAAGATGGTGGAAAAAGAGGGAAGAATTACATCCATAACTGAAAAAAGGTGTTCTCCCCAAACCATAAAAATGACATTTAATGGAAAAAGAATCCCTAGATTGCTTTCTGTCATGGGCATACACCTATATAGCAACATTTGCAAATTTGTAACTGAACAAAATACTGCACGTGTCTGCATTTTTTTAATGCAAGGTAATGGAAAATGACATGGGTCATCTGCCACTAGTTATGCCTGCATATCCATCAGTATGGAAGTGCTCCAACAGACAAAATAAAAAGGGGTATCAAAGTCTCAGCCATTGGTCTGAGATCCTGAAATCTGTTTGTGACAGATAGGTGGGTGTAACTAACAGGGGTAAGACTCCACTTGGGGCAACCTTGTGGTACAGCAGGCTTCACATACTCATAGAGCCAGGTCTTGTAGCTCCATGCCATTTTTATACGAAGGTCCAGGCAGTGCAGAATGAATTCCAGGGAGTGGGCTGGCCAGTGAAGTGTTAGGAGGAGATGTGACTAGGGATGTTTCTGGCAATTCTGCTCTTCTGCCACAGCCATAGGCTGTAAGGACCATTGTAAAAGAAGTACAAATGAAGGTAATGCTTATCCAGAATTAAACCTGAACAGAAGAGGAACAACTACGACATTACTATAACAGTTATTTGCACAGGCGTGAATCTGGCCGTATATGTCTGTGTGTGTCTGTGTGTGTGTGTGTATACACACATATACATACACACACATGTGTGTGCGTGCACACACAGAAACACATTTTTGTGTGTGTGTGTGTGTATACACACACACACACACACACACACATATATTTTGTATACACACACACGTGTACAAAATATGTGTGTGTGTATACATATGTAGATACACACACACACACACACACACACTTTTACAGCACCTGCACTTGCATATATGTTTGTTCATCAGCAAAAGAATGTTTTTTTTATCTGGAAAACAGCATTGGAGAAATGATATCTGTTTCAAGTGTCTGCACTACTTCAAACATACTTGAAAGATTTTGCATTTAACATGGATGAGTAGAAATATAATCATGGAGAAAATGTAGAAAAGCATTACTCTGCTTGAAGTATTGTCTCCTTTTGCAGGATTACCTTCAAATTTGCTTCTTTTTTAGACAAAACCCTAGTCTAACCCACTCAGCTAAGTCAATATGGTTGCCCATTATGATATTCAAGCGCGTCCCAGGAGTTAAAAAGTAAAACAAAAAAGAAACTACCATACAGATTCTCATGCACAGGATTAACAGTACCTTTGCCAAACCTGTTTGGTAATTTGTTTTATGGGGAAATGACTAGTTATGATTGCTTGCGTTGCTAGGGTTGGAGAAATAACCCGACTGTCTACTTTCATTCTGCTTTCTCCTTTAAAGATGCAGGAATCTTATCTTTGTTAATATGCGCCCCCCACTCCAACTGTTCTTGTTAACAGCAATACTATTCAAATTGTAAAGCTACTGAACTCCAGAGATTCGGTCATTTGCATGTTTTATGCATCACTACCTCAGGAAGGTGAAATTTACAATGCCACAAACGGCTCAGAATTGTAGCTATAGTTGATATATTACTATTGGCTTTCCAAGACTTCATGTAACAGCCCATAAAATTGCCCATGGTATGTAAATGATATTATCATACCTATTGCTCCCAAATACTCAGATTACAAGAAAATCTGCAGCATATTTCTTCACCAATTTCTAAAGGCAATTCGGCTCCTTAGAACAACTTCAGGTCCAGCCGGCAGTCTGCTGATTTAACCTTTACAGTTCTTGTGTAATGGGAACTCTGTAGTTTGTATAGACCCACACCATTTTGATTTGCAAATAAACAGAGCATTTCTCTCTTTTATAGGAGTACACTGGTGGTGTTTGTATGATTTAGCATTCATGGTTTCCCTATGGGAGTGAGGATCTACCTTAATAACCCTATCTATAGTAAATCCTGCAATATTACAAATATAAAGCAATGAAAATAATACGCAGGATTATCTGAAATCTCAAGCCCCATGTAAAAATGGGCCTCTCAACTCCCATGTCCTGGCAATCCCTTCATAGGTAGAAGTATGGAGGGTAGAATAGAGTCTATGGGGCTCCACTTATCACAGTGGTAGGCAGAAAGTAGGAACGGAAAGGATGGGATTATGACTCCACCCCTAACATACCGGCCAACATAGCTGTGCTCATATAAAGGGTCACGTAAGCCATACCACATATACCACATGCAGCTCTGGAGAGAGGACAGAACCAGGAACCAGACTGGGGATAAATGAGAACCCACACTCCTTGGGTCCACAGTAAATTGAAGAACTAAACACTGCCTCTAAGGGTTTGTGGCAGGGTTTTCAACTGCATTTTAGAAAAAAATAATTTACCATTTTTTTTAATGCTGCTGCTCACTGAATTTTTGATAACGGAAAATTAAGATGAAAACTTAATGGTAGTGGAACAGGAGAGAAATCATCATTTACAGATTCACAAAAAGAGTCTCAGAATTTTCACTAGCTTTTATGACCATAAAACCCTGGTTTCTTGGCTGATAAATTCTCATTTCACTACGTTAAGCAAAATTTTAAAGGAAATAAACCTAAGGCAAATTCACAAATTTTCCGGTTTGGGATATGTGCCATGAAGATCATCTTGAATAAAAGTAATGGGCTGTCTTTTCCCAGGATAAAGCTTGTGTGTGTAAGCTGTTGAGAAATGCTAAAGGACAGGAAATGTGTGCTGTGAGCTGTTCCTTGGAAAATAAGACATTGGTGATGGGAAAGGCCCATTAAATCATCTAATGATATCCATCCTCTCACTTATACAGTATTGTTGTATGAAGTTAAATCATCTAATGATTTCCATCCTCTCACTTAAATCACCTAGTGATATCCATCTTCTCACTTACGCAGTTTTGTTGTATGACGTTTAGTACTTTGTTCAGTCTGATTTCAAATATTTCCAGCCTTGGGAATTCCACTGTTTCCCTTGGGTAATGATTTCACTGCCTTATAGATCTCACTGGTTTTTTCCATGATATTCAGACTAAGTTTTCTTTTTTCTTCATTTCATTCTCCTATTCCTGATATATTCCTTCTTGGAGTCCTGTAAACTTATTTGTCTTCCTAAAAAGATTCTGATGTCTGAGGCAGACCTTAGACCAAATGTCAAATTCAACACGTTACCAATGTATCTAACTCAAGTCTTACTATATACAATAATTTGTAATATCTGAAGTGTGAAAGGTATAATAAAAAACCAAGCCATATATCCTAAGATCATGAACGGGATTCAGCACAGTTAGGAATTTGCTCCTGTATATGCTGTTGCTTGATGTTACAGGTGTGATCTTTAGCTTGGATAAGAAAACTTTTTCCTGAGAAGACAGACTCTCCCCTATGTCACTCATAGGATTCTCGCAGCTGTTATTTTATTACATTATGCTCAGATTTTTTTTCATAGAGTTGAGATTCACATGAGACAATTTCTAGAACCATGGCTGCTTTTGATCTCTTTTTCAACCCCCGCCACTCCCCTCCCAAAAATACATTATTAGGGTAATCTTAATATACAGCAATTGCATATAGCAATAATATGGATCCACAGATGCCTTTACATTTTGACATACTTGATGAAATAAAAATGATTTTTCCTAGGGCAAACTATATGAAGCCAAGCAAAATTGTTAGTTGAGATGAACTCTGATTCATTTTAATTGAGCATAATTTAATTTTTTTTTTTTTTTCCTGTCCAGACCTTCTGTGGTGTGCTTGGAAGATTTCTTATTATGCACAAGGTGTGATACGTATGTTCTACCCTTAAGCAGCAAAGTTATTCAGGGCATTTGAGGGTCTCCTAAAATTAGATATATTTTTCTTCTTCTGAGACTAGCACAATTGAATTAACTAAAATCAGCCTGCATTAGCAAATAACTATATGAAAAATAATATCAAATTGCCTAAAAAAAAGTATCTAGAACAGATCTAAATAGCTCTGCTGTAAATGTGAGAAATGCAAAATAAACAATGAGAACTTGGCTTTATTAGCAATTGTTTGAGACGACCTGCATATCAAACACACATTCATGGTGCTTTCTCGAGTGACTGAATATTCATGCTAATAAAACATTATATCACAACTCAGTATAATATTCTTTCCCTTTCTGGATCCCTCAGATAAAACAAAAGTCAAAATATTTCTTAACATGAAACACAAAGTAGACTAATTAAAACAAAGCTAACTCCACAGTCTTTACCCAGCAATGGTACAATTCTCTGTTACTGAAAATTACATAGGATTCAGTCAAATCTTCAGGACAAATTCTGCAGCCTCTAGGTAGTTGTTAGCCATACAGCACTCACATAACCTTGAATTTTACTTCAGTAACTTGCAGCACTGGCCTTCATTTTACTGTCAGTGTCACTCATTAACATAGGGTTGTTTTTTTTTTACTTTTGCAACATCAAACCATGATGGGAAATGAGTCAGATACTTGTGAATTACAAACTGACTAATGCCAGCAAACACCTACTTATGCACCATCTTTAAATTTGCTTGAGTAACATATGCAAGCACCACTTTTGCTTATGTAAATATAACCTAGAGATTCATAATTCAGGTCACCCACCTGTGTGTGGTTCAATTGAAAAATAAGGCTGTCCTTCCAAAATGCTATAAACCAGCTTTGCACTGTTTCCATAAACTGGATCATCTGCATCTGTAGCTGTTACTTTAGTAACAAAGGTACCTAGTTAAAAAATACATACATATTTAATTAACGTTTCAGGTTTTCCCACAGAT
Organism: Alligator sinensis; assembly: GCF_000455745.1. NCBI lineage: Eukaryota > Metazoa > Chordata > Crocodylia > Alligatoridae > Alligator > Alligator sinensis. The sequence continues at coordinate 3,039,499 of NW_005841856.1, read as the reverse complement.
ATGTGCATTTCTTTATTTAAAAAATCTATTTGCTTGAAGTTATGCAGAAATATTTGAGGTAGGAGATATTAATAAAAGGGAAAAAAGTCATCAATCATGACTTATAATATTTAGTGAACACAGTCAAAACATTCTCCTTCAAAAAGAAATATGCCACCACACCAAAGTCCTATGTAAAGAAAAACCTTTTAAGTAGCTGTATTATTTAAGGTTCCTTTGTAGAATACATTTTAAAGCTTCTTGTTAGATCCATGTAGACTTCAAGCATTTGCAAAGGAATCATATCAAAGGGATATAAAATACAAGGTTAATAATACAATATAATATGTTGCATTTAAGTTTTGAAAAAAGCACATTTGAAAGAACCTAAGTTACAGTGGCTGCATAGAAAAGGAATAATAAAAAGGGATTTTCTTCCTTTCCTTGGCTTCCAGCAACAGTGATGGCTTCATGTGGACAGAGCACTGACTATTGTCTCTGAAATGAGTCTCTATCACTGAGGGGGGTTTACTGTCCAGTCGCTGGTATATATTTTTTCGGTAGCTTGTCCAAGAAAGCAAGCAAAAGGCTAAGAAATTATTCATTGCATTTCTTAGATTACACTGTGGCTTCTGATTGTGAGCAAGGCGCACCAAATGAAATTTAAGCAGGCTCCATTACTTTTGGCATAGACTTTTGGAAAACTTAAAAATATGCTGATGATGCTAATTAAGCTAATGCATACATGATAAAAACAATATCTAGTGAAGGAGAGAAATGGAGCTGGGGCAAGGTTTAACCCTGAATTATGTTTCCAGTGAGCTGGAACATGTATGGAAGGGGAAAGAATTACAGCACCCATCAAAACATGTACCCTTCTCCAAGTCTATTACTATTGCCTCCTTACCTCATTGTGCTGTTAAACCCAAATTATACCTGGCTGTTAAATAGGAGTGTAAGAGTAGAGGGACTCCTTTCACCTTTTCCCCACCCTTCACTTCCTGTCCTTGCCACATGTGAGGGAGGCATGTAGCTGCCAAGTTTTGTGCAGCTCTGTGTATGTTTGCATCTTTGTGATGATTTTGCATCACCTATAACACGTAGGCTTCTGGCCTGCACACTTTGTCTCATGTAATAGCTGGGGTGAGAGTCAGGGTTGTAATATAGCAAGGGTAGTGCTAGCATAGGTAGAAGGAGGCTACCATTCACTGCCTCTCTGTATGGATGGTAGTGGGGCCAGGGAGAAAGGTGAGGCCTGTCTGGGGATATTTAGATATGGGGATGGTATGAGGAAGGAAGGGGAGAGAAACAGCTAGATGGGTTTTAGGATGCTTGAGAGTCCTGGGTAGTGAAGGCTGTGGGAAGTGTTGTGGAGATGGGAGTTGAAAGCTAAAGAAAATTGATTTTGGTGAAAATTGGAAAAACAAGAAAAGGGGGAATGGGAGTCCTTGGTAACTGGGAACCCAGCAGCTTCTTCAATCTCTGTAACTTCCTAGAGATCCAAAAACTCCCTAATGACAACATGATTTAAATCTCAAATGACATGGGTACCAGGGGAAAGAAATAAGACTGATGGGAAGGAGCTGAGCACACACAGAGAACCTCGCAAGAGGATGGAGAGGGACTCTCTAAAATGGCAGACGATAGGAGGATGGCACACAGGGAGGATGTGATGGAGGAATGCAACAGGCTTCTGGTATGTCTACAATATGCTTAACCCACAGAAGCAAGAGCCTGCCACCCTCTCGCTATTTGCATTTAGCACATATCTAAATCTGGAATTGGCTTGCTTTTTATCATTCAAATGCTAGCAAGAACCTGTCAGCCTTGCCATCGTGCAGGATGCAAGCTGTCAAACAATCTGGTCCTCCCCTCTCGCAGGGCGCCACCCTCCCAACAGGTTGCATGCCACACATTTCCCAGCTGCTGTGTGACAATGTGGAAAGAGACAGAGATTAGTGCATACCTCAATTTGTTTCTAGTTAAAATAGCAGCAGAGATGTTTTCAGTCACTTTGGGGAGTGGCAGTAGCTGTGAAATGTGTGTTTTGTAACCTGCTCAAACAGCAGGGGTGTGCTCAGCACAGCAGAAGGTGTACACGGGAAGGGAGAAGATACAGCTCATTCACAGAACAGCTGAAACTCTTGCCGGGCTTCTAACCTAGTGATGGTTCCTTTCTAGGCTCATGATATTCCTCTGCACCTATAGCTCTAACAACAAAAACTGTGGACATATTTGAGAATGCATTATGCTCATTTTGATCTGGACTGAAAGGCTTTTTCTTTGTTTAAAAAAGTTTGTTTTTGTTGTTGTTAGGCAGTTCGAAATATTTGGGACGTCAAGTCGACTCTGTCCTTGTTTCACCTTAGGACTTCTCAAGGACTCCAGAAATATCTGTTCTGAGCTCACAGAGCTTAACTGGATGATGGGGATGTTGAATTTTTGATAAAGGCATCCTTTATCCCAAGTGTTCGCTAGGCATTAAAGCTGAATATGCCATAACAAAAATCAATCAGGTTTTAAAATTTGCTTCACTATTCTGCAGCAGAGAATTCTGCCTCCTTTTTCTTGTGATACAGTAATTTCACCACTTCCCCTGTTAACAGAGAGACCTAAATTTCTTGGGTTAAAATCAATCAATCAATCCATCAAAAGCACCCATTTTGTGCCAGTCTATAGAAGGGGAAAAGGACCATGATAGAGGGAGAGAGAGATTGTACTAATGGGAAAGATAAAATAAGTTCAAAGTCCCCAATCCCATTCTCCATGTTACAGCCTCCTTGATTAACAGTTTGCCATTCTCTGAATTCCAAGATTACCTCTGTTTTAGGCATATTTAACATCCCAATTCCGTCCACTTTTAGTGTGGAAAATTATTTGCAGCAGATGTAAATAATCAGGGCACAAAGAGTTATTTCCACTAATGAAATGAATGTCACAGCAGTTTAAATTTTCTGTACAAATAATAGTCGTGTATTCCTTAATTTTTCTTCCAAACTCTGCCTACATTCAGGCTGTGGCAGCTGCGAACTATGCCACATGCACATATGTAGCTCAAATTGACACTAACTGGGAATGTATGTGCTTAAAGGAAAAAAAAACCCTTGTTCTGCTACCGCTGCAGAGTATTCTGCCTACATCAGAGCCAGGACAGTTCCACTGCACAGGGGAAAGCAGGATGCTGACAGAGCCTGCAACCTGCTTCACTCTCATGTATTAATCCGTGTTTGGGCATAAAGGAACATCCTGGAGGACTAGTAAATCCTTGCAGACAGGGGGCTGTAGCAGCCCCTGAGGCTAGTGCTGCTCTGATATGTGATCTTTCAGACTCCTTAGGTCTCAGATCATGACCTTGGGCTCTGAACTTTGAAACAGCAGTTTCTTATTGCAATTTTACACTAAATATAACTAAGTAAATCTGTCTTCATATACCACAGATGCATGCCTGTCCATTTTTTTTTCATTTAAAAAAAGAACATTCTACATTACGAAAACCCCAAGGTTGCATAACAAAGCAGTCATTACCTGCTTGTCTTTTGAAAGTGTCCCAAATTCTATCCAGAAAATAAGCAACCAAGGCTGTCTGTTTGTCTGTAATTTTGACGGCCTTTGGCATGTGTTTGTTTCTTTGTCAGTGTTACAACAAACTCATTTAGCCAGAGAATATAAATTTGAAATGATGCCATTTTTACAAGAAAGCCAGTATTGTAGTCCAACTCACTGGTGTCCTAATTACAATAATATAGAAGTTTGATATAATCCAGTTCAACAACATAATGGTTGTTTCCCTTCTTTTTGTGTGTATGTACCTGGTGCTGCCTTATAACACAAATACACTTCTAGATAGATCTGCGGGCAAATTTTAGCATGTTCATTTTAAAACTTTCTGCATCTTTCCCAAGACACATTTCTGCAATGCTAATGACACCATGATTAAATATGGACTGCAAAGAGGTTCAACAGATTTTAATTAATGAACACTTCTAATGTGATTTAACTATTAACCATCGCTGATTGTTTCACTCTGTTAATGTCAGGTTTCATAGTTTCCCCTTGCAACATGCTAACAACTAGAGACATAATTAACAATAAAAGTATTTTTTCTATGGGTAGGTAAGAAAGCCTGTGTTTGCTGACAAACTAAGATTAAAAGCCTTCATAAAAATAAGATGTGCGCGCTCGGGTAATGTCATTCTGCTGTTTTGGCTATGCTTTTTATGTGCAAGTCAGGATACAGATTCTTCACATTAGTCAGAAAGAAAAATGCACATGCTGCCACGGGGAGTAGAAAAACAAAGATTCTGGTGTGGCAGTGAAATGTGTGTATTGGAAAAAAATAAAACCTGTATGTCCTGGAGGACTGAAGACATAGTCAGCATCTTAAATTTACATGAATCCATATTCAATGAAGCAACCATTTTGTTGAAATATTGTAATGGCTGGTGAAAGTAAAGAAATGTGACTGTATTGTAGTCTGGTGGGACTATGCTTTCTTAGTTTCTCTGGGAGTTTGGGGGATGGGGGGAGAGGTTGTTTTTCTTTTTTCCTTTCCTTATATACTCTTTACT
>NW_005841856.1:3025025-3034712 GCF_000455745.1 Alligator sinensis | reverse complement strand
TTCCCATCCCCAAACCCTGGCATGCTGAAATCTCCAGTTGCTTTTGGAGAACCAATCACTGATTTGGCAGAGCACTAACAATATTTTTGCATTAAAAAAACTTGCTATTATTTACCAACTGTTAAGTTTTCTTATGAGATTCAATGCACTTAAAAAAAACCCCACTTAAAATCTGCAACTAGAATTTTAGTCTGGCTGATGATAGCTGTACAGTCACTGATGGTCAAAACAACATGTTGTTTGCATTCACTAGGTCAGAGAAGTGTTCTTCCCAAAATGAAGCCTTTGCCTGACTATCCTTCTTTTCTATAATCTCACAGGTAGCATGACAGTTGTTGTCATGGTAACTATTTTTTATTGAATAACACTGCAATAATCTCATAAAAACCTGTATAACTTCTTGACATGTAAATTATCGCTGCCTTGAAGCTGAAGGAACTTACTCTTTTCTTTTTCATTTTTTTAAAGTTTTAAATGTGTCAAGATGAATGCAGTATATTTAATTCATACAAAGAAAATGGGGGGGGGGGTTATATTAAATTCACGATGCATGGAATCGTGTATCCAGGTATTCTCAGAATAACAACTTCCTAGTACAAGTATTAGAGAAGCCAACTAGGGGCCATGCTCATCTTGATCTGCTGCTCACGAACAGGAAAGGATTGGTGAGAAATGTAGAAGTGGATGGCAACTTCGGCAGCAGGATCCTAAGGAAAGGAAGGATGGAGAGCAACAGAGTAAGGACTCTGGACTTCAGAAAATCAGACTTCAATTCACTCAGGGAACTGATGGGCAGGATCCGCTGGGAGGCCAGTCTGAGGGGGAAAGCAGTCCGGGAGAGCTGGTTGTATTTTAAAGAAACCTTACTGGCAGAGCAGGAACAAATCTTCCCAGAGCACAGGAAGACTAGCAAGTAGGGCAGAAAACCAGCTTGGCTTAGCAGGGAAATCTTCAGTGAGCTAAAACACAAAAAGGAAGCTTATAAGTGGAAACTTGGACAAACAACTAAGGAAGAGTATAAAAGCATTGCTTTGGCATGCAGGGATGAAATCAGGAAGGCCAAAGTGCAACTGGAGCTGCAGTTAGCAAGGGACATGAAGGATAACAAGAAGGGTTTCTATAAGTATCTCAACCACAACAGGAAGATCAGGGAAAGTGCAGGTCCCTTACTGAACAGAGGAGGCAGCCTAGTAACATGTGACGTGGAAAAGGTTGAAGTGCTCAATGCCCTTTTTATCTCAGTCTTCATAGGCAAGGTCAGTGCCCAGACTATTGCACCTGGCAGCACAGTTTGGGGAAGAGGTGAGCAGCCGACAGTGCTGAAAGAACAAGTTAGGGACTATTTAGAAAAGCTGGATGTGCACAAGTTCATGGGGCTGGATGTGATGCAGCAGAAGCTGCTAAAGGAGTTGGCTGATGTGATTGCAGAGACACTGGCCCTTATTTTGAAAACTCAAAGTGATCAGGAAATGTCCCAGATGATTGGAAATGGGCAAATATAGTGCCCATCTTTAAGCAAGGGAAGAAAGAAGATCTGGGAAACTACTGTCTGGTCAGCCTCACCTCAGTCCCTGCAAAAATCATGGAATAGGTCCTCAAGGAATCCATTTCTAAGCACCTGAAGAAGGCGATTAGGAACAGTCAGCATGGATTCATCAAGGGCAAGTCATGCCTGACCAACCTTATTGCCACCTTTGATGAGATGACAGGCTTTGTGAATGCAGGAAGAGTAGTGGACATTAAATACCTTGACTTCAGCAATGATTTTGATACAGTCTCCCACAACATTCTTGCAAGTGAGCTTAGAAAGTATGGGTTGGTTGAATGGATCTTAAGGTGGATAGAAAACTGGCTGGATTGTCAGGCTCAAAGGGTAGTAATCATTGGCTCGTGTCTAGTTGGCAGCCAGCATCAAGTGAAGTGCCTCAGGGGTCAGCCCTGGGACCTGCCTCATTTAATATCTTTATCAACACCCTGGAAGATGAGATAGTGTGCGCCCTCAGCAAGTCTGCAGATGACACCAAGCTGGGGGGGGAGTAGTAGATATGCTGGAAGGTAGGGCCAGGATTCAGAGAGACCTCAACATTTTAGAGGACCAAAAGAAACCTCATGAGGTTCAATAAGGACAAATGCAAAAGCCTGTTGCAAAGAAGGCTAATGGCATTTTGAGCTGCATTAGTAAAAGCGCTGCCAGAAGATCGAGGGAAATGATTATTCCTCTCTATTCAGCACTTGTAGGGCCACATCTGGAGTACTGTGTCCAGTTTTGGGGCCCCCACTACAGAAAGGATGTGGGCAAATTGGAGAGAGTCCAGCGGAAGGTGACAAAAATGGTGAGGGGGCTGGAGGACATGATTTATGAGGAGAGGCTGAGGGAACTGGGCTTATTTAGTCTGGAGAAGAGAAGACTGAGAGGGTATTTAATAGCCGCCTTCAACTACCTGAAGTGGGGTTCGAAAGAGGATGGAACTAGACTGTTTTCAGCAGTGGCAGATGACAGAACAAGAAGCAATGGTCTCAAGTTGCACCAAAGGAATTTAATTTAGATATTAGGAAAAACTCTCTCATGAGGAAGGCAGTAAAGAACTGGAACAGATTACCCAGAGAGGTTGTGAAATCTCCATCCTTGGAGGTGTTTAAGACCTGGCTAGACAAAGCCTTGGCTGCGATAATATAGTGGGGATGGTCCTGCTTTGAGCAGGGTGTTGGACTAGATGACCTCCTGAGGCCCTTTTCAACCTTAATTTCCTATGATTTGAAATATAATTATGATTTGGAATTTTAAATAATATATCTTGGTATATATAAATGTCTACATGATCCACCCGATAGTTATTAACATTTTTCCTCCTAAATCAGTTCCTGATCATTTTTATTGTTGGACCAGATCTTATCGTGCTAGGTGCGGTACAAACATAGGACAGAAATAATCAGCTCTTGCCCCCACCCCTCCACCTCAGCTTACAATCTAAGATAAAAGACAGCAGATAGATACAGTCTAACAGGGCAGATAAGAAACAGCACAGCACTGGGCAGCATCCGTGCAAACCAGTGGCCTAGGTCTTTTGTTAACATCATGAAAAACAGGAATACTTAGGTGTTTTTGAGAGAGGATCACAAATCACCTTCCTACATAGTTTATGGAGAGCACTGAAAAAGTACGAAGGTACTTGTTTGAAAATGAAGCAGGTGTCCAGTGGAGGCTGGCATCATTTCTGAGTAAGAGGTAACATCTCAGTAGTGAATGGCAGATGATGGATGCAGTATGGATATATCATGTTGGGCCTTGGAAATGAAGATAGGGAGCTTATGTTGGTTTAACTGAGAGGAGGGAGCCAGAAAAGGGATTTAAACTGAAGAGGGTATGCCAAACCTATGTGCAGAATTTGGCACTGCATTAGCTCTACAGGTGGAGAAGTGAGAGAATATAGTTTACAACTGCACATACTTTACAACCGGGAATTATATAGATATGGTCAGGGCCATATAAGTACACAGCTAGACAGCTGGAGAAGAGCTATTATTCAGTCTCTTAGAAGGGATAAAACTAGGATCAATGTGCTGAAATTAGGAAAATTTAGCCTAACTGGCAGAAAAAGAACTTCTTCACAATGAGATCTAATGGAATGAGGAATGGTTCCCCAAGGGAAATAGCAGAATCCTCATCACTTGAAAGAGTTCACACTACTGCACATAGTATTGGATAATATATTCTAAAAGAAAATCCCATAAAGAGGGAGAGATGAACTAATGAGGTAGTACTTCCAGTTGCAATTTATATGACTCTCTGAGTAATTTATCTGTATGTGGTGCTATTATGATTTTAAAAGAGATGCTTGCTGTGACTGTATTTGTTACGTGTACACATACACCTGAACAAACGGTATATATTTTCCATAAAGTGCAGACATTCTACAACTGACGTGTGTCATATTCTTTCATTTCTAAACTAATTTAAAATATACATGAGACAAAAGATTACTCTGGGATTTTGACAGAAATTTCATGCTGAAAGTATCATAGCACAACTGACTGCCCCAAAGAATTTACAATCTGAAAGTAAATTCTCACTGCTCAGTTCTAGGCCCTGAACATAAGTGTAAGGCAGGGATGGGCAATTACTTCGGGTGGAGGGCCGCTTACTGAGTTTTGGCAAGCCATCAAGGGCTGCATGACAGGCAGCTAGGGGCAGATAAATATTAATTTTCTAAATTTTTTAGGGGCCCCATGGACTCGATAGAATGGCTTGGTGGGCCGCATCTGGCCCACAGGCCATACTTTGCCCTGGTTTAAGGAGAAAATCTCAACAACTCAGCATTTTAGACAAATGCCTTACTTTCCTAGTTTTTTTTTTTTAAAGTATGTTTTGGGCCAGAATCTTTTCACATCTCCACAGCCAGAATTCTGCTACTAGTGGGTATTTATCACAAAGGGGTTATGATAGTTGCATACAAATGTAAGTAGAATTTAGGTTGCTGTTTCAAAACTTGAAAATATATTGCATTTTAGTACCCTGTTGTGTAAACAGTTTAGATAGCTAATGAAATGTTGCCAAAAAATAATATAATGAAAAAAAAAAAACCAGGCACAAGTCAAAAACTTTTTTTGAAAAATTGAATACCCAGAACATGCACTGGGACATGACAATGTTTTCAGATTGCTCATGTGTCATTCTAATGAGCTTCTGTAATGTGAAGCAAATGGAAAAAATATATTGTATGTAAATTTGGAGCTCTAAAAGTCTGGAAGGTGCTTGCTATGCATAGGAGAAAACTGTCTTCTGCACAGCACATAGACAATAGAACAAGCTGGCAGCCTTCAGCATTTTACAACTGTATAATGAGGGCTATAGGAAGCATGGTTGTGTAATCTAATAAGCTGCATATTTTACAGTTTTAGGCACATAAACTAATTGTTTTAAAACTGTGGGGCTTCTTTTCTTCAGTGTGATCTTACCAAAAGTAAAATATTCTATACAGAAATAGATATTTATATCTATAGATATAAATGTCTCTCTGGCAATTGTCCTTGCTGATGTTACCTACTGTATAGCTCATATGAATGTAATACGAAGGGACACTGTCTTTTTAGTTTTGAGGATGGCGGTTCTTTCTGACTACAACTTATAAGATGGTGCCTTTAGTGAGCCTGCAGGTACTGCTTTATAAATTCCCAAGGGTGACTGTTTGTTAGGATTAGAATACAGCCTGTAACATCACAGGCAGCAGTACAGGGGGTTCAGCATATTTTATATTTGCCTTAAAAGAATTCTCTTTTCTTTTCTTTTAGATGTTACTTCTATTCTCCCTTTAGATATCACTGCTCCTGTGCAACATTAACAGTATTTGTGGGTGAATGGGGAAATACCTATTCTTTTGTTCAGGACTGTCTGAAAGATGTCATTTGTCTAATCAATTGACTATTTCTTCTGTGTTCACTCAAAGCAAGGTGAATTGCCTATTTTATATAGGACTATTAAGCTATGGACCTCAAAGGTCCCCAGGCAAAGAAAGTAAAATTGGATGATCACTGGGGAGTTATATTTCCAAGAAGAGGGACAAAAATGTTTAGTGAGTAACCAAGGAAGTTTCAGGGAGTGTGCCTCAAAATAAATAAGTGCAATAAGTGCAATACAGTGCAATACATGCAATAAATTAGTGCATCAGTAATTCATTAATTTATAAAAAGATAAGATAGCTAGCACAACCTTACAGCTTCAGTGCTGTGGTTTCTTTGTTTGAAGTATGCATCTTTAACAAAGGCTAGTAATGCCAGCAAGTATAAGCCAGGTTGTAGATGCAGATTTAGAACTCTTGCTCCCTCAGGCCAGCAAAGTAAGCATATGGCAGCAAAGACCATTTGGGCTCCAGGGAAAGGGTACATTCAAATCATCCAGCGAGCCATCCTGTACAGGCTGATTCATGGAAAGTGCTATTGACAACAGCTCCACAGGCAACAGCAGATCTGTATTCAGGGGGAAGCATTAAGTGTTGCAGATTCAGCAGCCAAACAAAGAAAGAAATACTGATTCTAAAGAAAAGACAATAAATATGGACCAGAGTCATAAAATAGGATTTTGATTTGGGTACAAATCTGTTTTTCCAAAATTTCAAGAGTATGGATCACAGACAGACCTGACCTGAAAAATAAGGATCCAATTCTTAATTATGACCTCTGGAGCCTGTTGAGAAAGTAATTGCCCCAAAGGTCCATCTCTTTTGAGATGGGAGAAAGTTATGGAAACTGTACAGACTGACGCTTAACATTCAGAAGACTAAGGTCCTCCATCAACAACCTGTTAATGAGCAGTCCTCAGCTCTGGTAATTCAGATTTACAGTAAGACTCTGGAGAATGCTGAGTATTTCCTGTACCTTCAAAACTGTCTCTCACAGAAGGCTCGCAACAACGAAGAAATCCAAATCACCTTACAAGTGCAAGTGCAGCCTTTGGCCACCTGAGGAAATGGGTGTTTGAAGATGGCTACATCACTGAAACCAAGCTCATGGTTTATCAAGCAGTTGTGATCCCCACCTTACTGTATGGAGCTGAGATGTGGGGAATGTACAGGAGACACCTCAAGTCGCTGGAGAAGTACCATCAGTGTTCCCTGCCGAAGATCCTTCAAATTAGATGCACCAACATTAGTGTTCTCCCACAAGGAAACACCACTAGCAACAAGGCAATGGTCATCAGACATCAGTTTTGCTGAGCCAGCCATATCATCCAGATGTCCAGCTCCAGGCTCCTGAAGCAAGCTTTATTTTCCCAGCTCAGTCAAGGCATACGCTCAAGAGGAAGGCAGAGAAAATGCTTCAAGAATTTCCTCAAGGCCAACTTGAAAAATGTAACATCAATATCAACTCATGGGGGACTACCACCAAGGACCACCATAAATGGAGGAAGAGTCTGCTGTACTGAGGAAGGATCTCACTACTTTGAAACCTTACAACAGGAGACAAAAAACTGGGAACAGGAGAAACAGCAAGAATCCAGAGCCCCCCCAACCCACAAGAAAATACATGGCCAAGTTCCAACAGTGTCTCTGAATCCCAGATTGGCCTCATCAGACATCTTCAGACCCACAACTAAGACAATCAGGGAAAACAATCATCCTTGACTGTGAGGGATTGCTGAAGATGCAATAGATGCAGATTATGCTAATATAAATTCAAAGGAGAATATCACTGTGGTCAATTTATTTTTTCTGATTTATGATAAATTTCAGATGAAGTAACTTGTATCTATTGATTGTTAAAATTTTTCAGAATTTGGAAACAAAGAGCAGAGTCAGATCTGTTGCTCTATGGGTCTTAGCAGCGCATCAGTTACATAGTAATGAGTCATGTCTTACTACCCCCCATCTATCTTTTCATATAAGCTTTGGCCAAATGATAGGGACTCACAAGCAGAGTTATACAAAAAACAGAATGGGCTGTTTGAAAAAAGAATAAGCCTATTTTGTACCCCTTTGGTTTTTCTTCAAAATGTGGAATGTTAGAGAAGTTTAGACAAACCCTTTTTTGAGTAAATGAACATTTTGACCTAAAACACGAGGGAACAAGTTAAATTCACATAATCAAATAACAGAAATACTATAGAGTGACCTATGTTTACAAGTAAAACTAATTATCGGAAGTTGAATTTCCAAAGCAGAATACTGGAAACAAAGTTCTTTGAGATTGATCTGGAGACAAGAATCATCTGTAAAATGCTTCTGGGATAGATTCTGACAGACCCTTACATGGGGACACAGGATCAAGAAACTACATAAACAGGATTTCTAGAAATCAAGTTGATGTGTTGTGGCAGGACCCAAGGGTTGTGTAGCCATGACCTTCTCTCTAGTCCAGGGGGTGTCAACCAGGGGTATGCATTGTGGCGCAGGGAAGCAGCGCATGATGGTGGCGCTGAGTGGTGAATTGCAGCAGTGAGCTTTCTGCCCCCCACCGCTGCCATTCACCACTCCGTGCCACTTCACACCGCTACTCTGCGCTGCACATGCCACCAACTTCACATCCAGCTAGCCATCAGCCTCCCCCACCATCTGGAAGGGGGTACTGTCTAGAAGAGGTACCCACCAGAAGGGGTACACTCCTTTAAAAAGGTTGAAAACCCCTTCTGTAGTCTATGAAACATGATCAGTATGAAAGGGAAACAAGACACAATCCAAGGGTGTAGCTTTAGCTGTTTCCCTGTACTTGAAAGAGCTCCAGAAAGCATGTCTCCCAAAACTCCTCCCAAGCATGGTTTGGCTTTGTTCTACCTTTTACTCTGGGCTGCATGCAAGTAGAACAATATATCCTCCAATGATCTGAAGGCATACCTTGATGAAACAGGAGCAACATCAAGAGCTGGGAGGAGTCTGACTGCTAACTGACCTCAATGACATCACAATCTCAACCAAGTGATAGCCCACTTTGAGGTGAAGTGTCTTACCCTTATAGTAGATGAGAGACAGCAGAGGAAAGAGCAAGAGAGAAATCCTGGCCTACAGCCTGTGGAAAGACCTGCAACTTCTGGGGACAGATCTGTTGGTCAAGGATTGGATTCTTAAGTCACTGCAAGATCCATCAATGAGACATGGTAGGGATCAACCTTGAACCAAGCGACTGCCACCACTGTTGATATCCTCCAAGAAGAACAAATACATCCAAGGGATTGCAGACAATTCACAACCAGCGAAAGAAGCATTTTTTACCTAATGAATCATTACAAATTATTCACCCAAATCCTGGTATAATGAATGTAGGGCTTGATTCTATATCTACTGATATAAACAGAAATGTTCACACTGATGTTGAGATCAAAGCGGATACTTAAGGGCTTGATCCTGTAAACACTTGCTACCCAGCAGTTATAACTTCTGTGAATAGCCCCACTGCTTTTTGCAGCTCCCATGAGGTCAAAGTGACTACTCACACAAGTAAGCCAACTTTTATATCACTGAATGTTTTGCTTGCTACTGTGAGAGGCCAGTTAACTCAGTGATATAAAAATTGGTAAAACTAGGCCCTCAGATTATATACTTCTTGGAAACAGTGTCATAACTACATCTGAATTCCTTGAACGTGTATTAGTAATTCAATAAACCATAAAAAATACCTTGACATTTTCCTTTCTGGAGCTTACAGAAACTGTGAAATGTAAGAGGGCAGAAATTTAAAAAACGCTAAGACACATGCTAGTATACTACTCCAAACCTCAAACAAAATTCAAATGGTGTATTTAACTATTCTATCCCATCTGATTCTCACATCCCATCATGCTATCACCCCACATCCTTTTCATCCTTATTGCCTATCTTACTTTCATCCCTTCATATCAATATTGAATATAGATACATATCTATATTTCTATACCTATCTATAACATCCATATCTCAAGTATCTCTCATATGTAAAATGCTCCTCAGTCACAGAGTTCACGAAGATGAACAAGTAGTGGAACAAGAGAAAATGATGATACACATGTTCTAACAGCTGTTACTTTGTAACCATATTTTACAACATCTGCTATTTTTTTTCTGAGCTCCTGCATTACCTTTGAGTTCACCCTTTGGGTTAATTTGTAGTTGACCCTAGTAATATAGTCCTTTTAGTCAACATTTTTTGTAACAGACTATCATTGATTTGACAGTCATGCATAGTGCCTTAAAAATCAAGGGGGGGGGGGGGGGGGGCCACAGG
>NW_005841856.1:3021240-3024994 GCF_000455745.1 Alligator sinensis | reverse complement strand
GTGTGGTAGAACTTGATAGTGTTACATCTTGGGGGTTTTATCACAATTTACCAATTTGCCAGGTTACTCTATCACTGTTTATTGCAGAATTGGCATGTTCGTGACATATTCAGTGATTATGTTCCCTTTTCAAGCCCTTTAACTAGAATAGAATTGATATCTATGGAAGAAAGGGAAAAAGCACACACAATGGGGACTGTGTGCTCTTTGTATGAATGAGTACCTACATGAAACATGTCTGTTTTGTATATGTTAATAATAGAGTCATTGAAATTATTGCAGTGACTCCTGCTTTACGAGGCAACCAAGGACTTATTTTGATGAAAAAGTATAGCTTTATGAAATTAAACTCACATTAAACTAAAATTCTGAACTATTTTCAGGTAAACCTATTTTTAATGAAGACAAATTAAATCATTCTAAAATATTTCCCCCTAAAATAACCACTAAACTCTTAGCGTTGTTGAGGTCTTGCAAAAAAGTTCTATTAAATTTAGTTGAAAACTCCAAGCCTGAATGGTGTTCCTGAAAATACAATATTTGAAAGCATCCAGTTCAGTGTTGGTAACCACACTTGCAGCATCCCTTCAATAGATTCCAGGAAACATATGGTATTAGTTCAGTTTATTATGGCCATTCTTAAGTTTTTAAGCAAGTCACTCACTCTCCCATTCAGTATGGTAATCTCATCCGCTGTTATGCAAGGAATACTAGTTATTTGGGAGACTGGGCAATACAGACTGGGGAATGATCATCTAGGCTGCAATACTCCAAAAAAGGGAGGGGGGATTTGGAGGTCACAATGGACCATGCACCAACAGTTTTCTTGCAAAAAGGCCAATAGTTTAGTGGATTGTATTAATAGAAGCATCACTTGCAAATCAAGGGAAGTCATACTCCTGCTCTTCTTTTCACTTGTGAGGTTTCACCTGGAATACTTAGTCCAGTTTTGGGACCCTCACTTTAAGAAAGAAGTGGAAAAAATTGGAAGAGTCTGGCAGACTGTAACAAAATGATTAGAGGGTTGGGAAACATGACTTATGATCAAAGGCTGAAAAAACTAGGATTAATTGATCAGGAAAAGAGAAAACAGAGGGGGATATAACAATCTTCAAATACCTGAAAGGTAGTTATGAGGAAGATGGAGACTATTTTCTGTGGCTGCAGGGAACAAGACAAGGAACACTGGTCTTAAATTGCAGCAATGAAACTTTTGATTGGATATTAAGAAGACATTTCTTGCTATGAGGTGATGGCTAGAAAATGGTATTTAGAGGTTTGCTTTTGGGAATTGGCTTGTAGGTAAAGGAGATATTGTATTAGAGCAATGGTCAAGGGCAATGGCAAGGGTTAACTGATTTCTAAAAGCCTGTTTGTGACAAAGTTTTCTTCAAAGCCCGCTGCGTCCAACACAGACAGGCAGCAGCAGACACACAGGCTGGGAAATTGAAGACACGTACAGTTCCATAACAGAGATAAGGGACTCTGCAGGTCACAGTGACCAGATGCACAGCCCTTGGGATTTCCAGTTTTGGTAGATGGACCAAATTAGGAGGAGACTGGTAGAAGCCCAAATTAGGATGTGTGCATGTGATCTGACAGGACAGAATGTGGATAGTCTGATAACCACAGGGAAACCAATCAATGGTGCCCAAAGATGAAGAGTCATCAGAGGGAAAAAAGAATACAAGAGGAGGGATTTTGGATCAGCAAAGGGTCCGTGAGAGGGGAACCCCAGGCCACTATAGACAGCGGGCACACCACCAGCCCATCTCACCCATTCCATTACAGGGGGTGGACCTCGGCCTTCAACCTCCAGGCTGCTGACATCTGACACTCAAGAGAGAACCTCAGGGTGAAGCTTGTGTACTGGCCAAATTGACTTTCACCCTGATCATAGCTTGAGGACTACATTAAACTTATCTGTTATCACCGTGCAATAAAATTCACCTATTATCAAATGAAGTGGTCATGGTCGGTCTGAGGGTTTGGGTCTGCCTGGAACAAGGTATCCGGTAGGACTCTGCGAAATTTTGCTAGGTGTTTCATTTTGATGCTGTTTCAACTCGTTTCAAGCTCAAACCAGCAAAATCAAGATGAAACGAAAGGCTTTGAAGCAGCCTCGGAACAAAACAAAGGCAGTTGAAACATTTCAAAAGTTTCTAAACATTTCGAGTCTCGAAGCTGGGCTTGCTTGCAGGGAAACAGAAACTAAGGAGAGGGAGGGGGAAGAGAGGGGAAGGACTGCTCTAATATTGACATGTGTAGCTAGCCAGTGACTGTGACCCTTTCCTGAGGTCTTTTCCAATCCCAATGCTCTGGGGGAGGGATGGAAAAACAGCTGTGCCTTAACACACACATTTAGTCGCGTGTGTCACGAGTTTTGCTGGTCCTCAGCTTGAGGTGCAGTTTCCCAGAAAGCCCTGAACCTATCTCCTTAAGATATGGCAGGCTTCATGGCCTCATAATGGGCTACAATCCCTGCAGTTTTTACCCTGCTGCACCTTAATAAACACACATGACATGAGTTTTGCTTGTCAGCAGCTTGTGGTGCAGTTTCCCAGAAACCCCTGCACCTATCTTCTTGAAACTTGGCAGGATTCATGACATTGGAAGGGGCTACTATCTCTGCTCTTTTCATCTAAATCTGCCAAGAATGACAAAGCTATAGGCAGTTTTGTGCTTGCCCATTATAGCCTATGGGCGAAACATTGAAACAGTTTCGACGAAATGAAACGGAACAGTTCTTCAAAGCTAACGAAATTTGAAATGAAACACTGTTCCATTGAAAAGTCAAAATGGAAGTCAAAATGAAATGGTGCCATTTCACACAGCCCTAGTATCTGGGTCATAAATCCAGTGCCAACATGAGGGTAGTAAAGAATGTGAACAGACTACCCCGGAGGTTGTGGAATCTCCATCCTTGGATGCTTTTAAAACAGGTTTGGCAGACACTTGTCTGGGATGGTTTAGTCAAGGATGATCTTGCCTAGCTCTCCTGAGGTCCCTTCCAACCCTAGCAGTCTATGATTCTTGTTCAGGGATGCATTTAAAAAAAACATGGGTACTGCTCTTTCCTCCTGCTACCATGCTTATCTGGATCTCTTTTATGGGATCTTTATGGGCAGCTTCTTTAAAGATTGGCTCCCTTATGTCTAAAAGAACTTAAATGCATTTCTACAGAATGCATTTTAAAAGCTTTTGAAAGCTGGTTATTTCTGACTTTCAAGTGCACTGCTTTTAGCAGCTCCACTACCATACGGTGTCACAAATTTGATGTACACCCTGCTTATCAGACTCTGGTCCATCAAGAAATTGTAGCTGTGTTAAAGCAGTACAGAATGTTCTGCCTCAGCAAAGAGGGAGTTCGTCATTCTGTCTGAGTGACTTTACTAGTCTTCGCAAGCAGTTTTGTGCTTTTGTGGGGATAATATTGGAGTGTACAACATGGGAGATTATTGTGTCATGAGGAGGAGACGGGAGACTGAAATAAGGGGGGAAATGTGCATTTCTCAAGACTTTTATTTTTCCTGGAACATAGTGTTCTCTCATAAAGAGACATAAATGATTTCAAAATATCTCTGAATACAGTGACTGTACACACCATCCAGCGTGTATGTGGGTGTGTGTTCAGTGAAGACTGCTGAAAAGTGAACATTATTCCTGCAGGAGATAACACACTATAATATACATTGTCTTGAATCTATGTAGCAGGAGGAAAACTTTGCAAATCTCTCTCTCCAGTCTTTGTAGG
>NW_005841856.1:3008840-3021169 GCF_000455745.1 Alligator sinensis | reverse complement strand
AGGGAAACAGGATTTTCTAGCTTTCATCCATACAACACTTATACATATTAGATTATATTTATAACTGCATGTTTATATATTGTTATTATGAGCACTGGCATATTTGCATCTATAAAACTCCAGCTTCCCCACATGCACTGTGTATTATCTATGAGTTAGACAGGCATGTACAAGAGTATATACTGACTGTATCCTTGTATAATGTATATGGTAAGTACCTTGAGACTGCGATTTTGTTTTCCTGTATGTTTTGTACAATGCTGGCAAACAAGAAATGTATTAGCACCAGTATAAGATATATCAGCTGCATATATTATATGTCAGAGAAGCTACACTATGCTGGGATCTCAATGAAGAATGACATTTTAGTTGTGCAATTCTGAGAGATTAATGTATTCACCTGCATCTTGCATATTACTTTCTGCAGCTATCCAGAAATGAAATGCCTTGTACAGCATCTTCATTGCATAAGAACACATATCATGAGGCTCTCCGGTCCCAGAACATTTTGATTTGTTATAGCAGTCTAAGGAAATAATGTTTTCAATTAAGTTTTGACCTGTCCTGAACAAAGCAAAGTCTAATAAGAATGGTCTTAGTGGAAAGTGTCAAGACTAAAATGAGGCTGGAGATCTCTTATAGGGAAGTAGATAATGGAAGTGAAATACTGATAGCCCAGTACAGCGGTTCATCTAATTGCGGGAAGTCTCTTTCTCGCCTAACTCTTAGTAGATTATAGGATTACAGGATAGTCAAGTTGGAAGGGACCTTGGGAAGTCATCTAGTCCAGTTCCCTAATCAAAGTAGGATCATCCCTGACAAAAACCATCCCAGCCAAGTATCTGCCTAACCTGCCCCTGAAAATGTCCAGGAAAGAAGAGTTCACAGCTTCTCAAAGTATGCTGTTCCAATGCTTCACCGCCTTCTCAATCAGAAAGCTCCTCCCAGGCTCCAACCTAAATGTCTTCTCCTACATCTTGAGTCCATTGCCTCTAGTCTTGTGCTCTGTGACCACAGAGCACAGTCTGTCTCCAGCCTCTATATAATCACCCTTCAGGTATTTGAAGACTGTCATCAAATCCCACCTCAGTTGCCTCTCCACCAAACTAAATAATCCTAATTCTTTCAGCCTTTCCTTACAGGTCATGCTTCCCAGGCCTCTATTCATTTTTGTAGCTTTCTGCTGGACTCCCACCTGTCCACATCTTTCTAGAAGCATGAAGCCCAAAAATGAGTGAGACTGATTTAAAATAAGACATAATGATGTCTAGAGAAAGTTAAATGAATTTATATTTACTACAGGTCTTGATATAGCTTCCAGTTTAAAAGATGAAGGAGAGCAGCAGAAGCAGTAACAACAACATTGGTAAAACAGTAAACAATCTGATTTTCAAGCTGTCAGCCTTGAATTTTAGTCATTGCAGAGGTGAAGAGGCATGAATGACTGTGTATGCTGCTCTGAATAAACAGTTGTTTATGACTCAACTAATGCAATGGGACAGAGGCTTTAGGTTTAAGAGTGGCAGTAATAATTAAGTTTTGTATTGCAAGGAAAGAATGGTGGCATGCAGTGGTGCTTCTTTGGAGTCATAGGTTGAAAACATCCCCAGGGGAGGCTGCCTAAAGAAAACAGAATGGAGTAGAGGTCTCTACAAATATACCCTTTAATGAAATGGAAATGAAACACAAATGCACAAATTATGCAATAATTCTACACCCAGGCCTTCACTTGAGATGACTTAAGACCAATTTCCATGAAGGTTTTCCTGCTGTTATAGGACTGAACATTGACTGTGGTATTTGAAAATAAAATGCTCATGAGCCAAACTGTAAAAAGCAGCACAGATGCAGGCAGAGGCCTGGAAGGTCAGATGTAAAGATGTATCACTTGACAAGCGGAGAGGGGAATTCCACAAATCAGAAGTTTTTGCCAACTTCTGTTACTTCTTGAATCGTCACCAAAAAGAACCTGTTAATGCTCTTGCCCATCTACCACCTATATAGGTTGTATCTTGCTTAGATTACTGAAGCCTTTCGCTGTCTTCCTATCTCTGATCTTCCCCTTCTGGTCTGTCTGAAACCCTGCTGCTAATTTCATTTTCCAGTCCTACCAAATTTCCCTTCTCTTTCCAGTAAGCCACCACAGCCCTGCCTTCTTTCTCCCCTAGCACTTTTCCCAATCGTTTCACTTTTATTGCCTTTTCTGATCTCATCTCTCTTTCTCTTGAGTTCACTCTTTTCCCCATAATTACCTCTTTTCAGTGACTGCCATCAAAAATCTCCACATTGTCCCTCACCTGATCTGCTGACTAGGGCTTTGTCTATTATTTGTCTTCTCTAATTTAGAGTGGAAGCTTCTTAGGTTGAAATTATGTTTTAATCACTTTATACAGTGCTGCATGTGTTTATGTATATTGTACAATTTTTTTACAGTAGTATCCTTGCTCAAGAACCATTTTTTTTCCTTCTGAATTTCTCTGTGGTTTTCCTTGTAGCATTACTAAACTAACTCTGTTCATATAAGGATTAACTGCCTGAATTTCCTTCCTCTATTCATTTTTTTTTTCAATTTAATTAAGCCATTTTTTTTTCTTTGCCTAGAGCTTGGCAAAAAAAATATCATCTGAAACCAGGTCCACATTATGTTAGTGCTGCTGTATAATTAAAAACAGCTTAACATATTAAACCTGTGTTTTGGTAAAGGAACTGACATTCAGTTGCATACAGTTTTAGCAGACGTGATTCAAAACAACCAAGACTTCAACTCTTGTGAAGAATTATAATTGACAAGCAAATACAACCTGAACTATGCTAGAGCTTGTGGGTCTGCTACTGCTAGATTTGGAACAACTCACTCCTCTGTTTGTTTAAATTTTTTCAACAGTAATAGGACAGAATACTGTTTTCAAACATTTTTGACAGGGCACTACTGTGTGTGTACAGTGGCTTGGCACTCCTTCAAATAGGCATTTATGTGCATCTTGCTTTAACAGCCTTATAGCAGAGGAACAATAGCTGAAAACACATTATTTTCAGCTTAATATTGGGGAACATCTGGGGACTAGATTCTGGCACCTTCATTCATACTGAATTATACATTACTGTACAATGAATCCAACCAGTTTGGTAGACCTGCTTCCAGCTATTATTCACTGAATTCTAGGCTAGGACAAGGTTTGCCTTATAAGTACTTATATAGCTCATGTACTTATATAGCTATATGGGTACTTATAACTATATCATGATGTACTTATATAGCTACATCTTGCGTATTATTTTCTGCAGCTATCTAGAAATGAAACGCCTTGTATAGTTATAAGTACCCAGGTAGTTGTATGAGTACATCGTGATAATAGTTATAGTTGTAGACACATAAAAACACATATCAGCCATGCAAAATGAACCAAACATATTAATCTATCAGAAAAAAACAAACGATGATCTAAAGATATGACTAAACATAAGGCAAATACAAAATGAATAATAAAAACATTTTTCAAGTCTTTTCCTATTTTTCCTTTCCTTCACGTACTTTTCTTCATTCCCTCCCTTTCCCTCAGCTTTCTCTACATGTCCATTCTATGCTTCTTTTATATCATATAGTTAATTAGTTAAGTCCACTCTATAGAGTCCTACCATCAGTTCCCAAACACAGTATCTTTCATATTAATGTTTTTGGCTGATTACACTTGCACTTGGAGGAAAATAAATGAGTATGTATCCACATACTGCAAGTGCTACATCTGTGCATGACATACAGAAAGAGATAATTAAGCATCAACAAAATATCAATAGGATTAGAATGGCAAGTTGGAACAAATCTTGATAAATCCCCCTCAATAACAATACTCTAACTACAGTATCATAAGTAGAATATAAATATAGCCCATTGAAGTATTGTTGTGCAAAGAAAAAGCATTTTATTACAACTGTTAGTCATTTTCTTATTACTGGGGGACTCACACTATTGTACTACAGTTCAGAGCTTTGGCCAAGACGGGATTTAAAAAATGCAAATTAGAAAGAGAAACGACATAAATATTTCTGTTTTCTTCATCAACAAATCACCATCTGCACGCTGGCCTATTTTGAAAGATGACTTTTCAAAGCTCTTAGAATAGTTAGGCATACATACCCACAACAGACATTTCTGGAACAGTGGCATGATATGGGCCATCAACAAATTCGGGTGCATTGTCATTGATGTCTTGAACCTTAATAATGAATTCTGAAGGTGGTTCCAGAGGTTTGTTTGTATCCCTATCAACTGCCTGAGCTGTTAGTGTGTACTCAGCCTTTTCCTCCCGGTCAAGTCGTTTCATAGCATGAATATCTCCAGTCTTGTCATTGATCACAAAGATTGTCCCAGCTCCATCTCCTGACAGGATGTATTTGATTTTGCTGCTTCCAGGATCCAAGTCTGTGTGTAGCTAAAATGACAAATAAGCATTTTTGTGATAAAAATTACACCGAGCATTTACTTCCACATTGGTCCATCCATGCATTCCTCAAGTGATTCTTTTGTACTTTAATCTTAGCTCCAGTGATCCATATCACAGCTTGAATACACAAGGAGAGCAGGGATTTGTATGCATACTAATCAAAATTGAGCATAATCATAGTCATAATTAGACTTTCTATTTAAAAAGCAGATGTTATATATATTTAAAATTCCTGTTCCTAAATGTAAATGTCTTCAAGATCTATTATCAGCCAAAATGAACATGCACTAAATGTCCTTAACCAATTAGATCAAAGAACAAATTAAGTATTAGTAACAATATATTTTTTAATCTAGCTACTTACTTCTATGCATTTCTTTCAGCTTATTTCAGAAAGTGATGGGTGTTTAAAAATTACTTGAGCACATTTGACAAATTTCCTTTCAGTAAATGTTTTTAATTTACAGCATCACCAAAAATCTTACAACTGCATTTCATCCCAGCTGTTTTACTGAACTAAAAAAAAAAGAGTCTTAAATCCTTGTTCTCAAAGGGTTTTCATGAAAGAATGTTTTATGAAAACAACCTACCAGAAAAACAGAGAACAATTATTTTCTTTGGGCACACTTTTCTTCACAATTTCTTCCCCAGAAAAAAATCATTTTTAGCTTATATTTTGGGCTTCAAAAATGAGACGATAGCATTATAAAACTCTGAAATAATATAGAGGAAAAAACAAAACAGAAAAGAATATCTTTACGTTTTAGCCTTTGTTATCTAAGGGCTTGAACCCTTGAGTTAATGGAAAGACTTCCATTGATTTCAGTGGGTTCAGGATCGAGCCCTAAATTATCAAGATACATCAATTAATTAATTTTCAAGTGAAAAGTATGCCATTTACTGTACCAAATGCAGAACTGTCAACACTTGCTGTAATTAATATAATATAGATGTATAATTTATTTTAAGTGATACTAAGCCTATTGTAAAAGTATATTAGTTTATGTACATGCTTATTTTTTTCTCTAACACCTTGATTAAGAATTGAAATTGAATAAGATGCAATTAAAAAGTGTAATTTGCATTTAATATTATGCATGTCTTCATGAAAAATGCTCTCATGTTTGTATAACCTGGCAACCAGCAACAATCACGTAGTGGTCTTCACAGAAAGATACAATGAAATGGAAAAAGCCTTATCATAGTATTGGCTGCCACCCTGTCCTACAGCTGATATACATAAATGATATCAAACCTATTTGTTCAGAGATATCGGTTTACATTGCATCTCTCATGACAACAAGACAGTTTACACAACAGGGTAAGAGCACCTTATCCAAAAAAATCTTTTAATGTCAGAATAAATGTGGTGGGCACAGCTGTAATCAGTTCCAGTCTTCTGGAGCTGACTCTAGCATTTATACTGTAGTTTGAACGTTGGGCAATCAGGGATTATAAAGAGGAAATAGCATCCCAACCTATAGATACAAGTAATTTATTTCTCTCACAATGACATTGTGTGTGGCATCTTGGCACTTCAACTCAGTTGCATGCTGTGAGGCCTATATAACCAATTCCTTTTTCCCCATTCTCCTGTCCTCCTCACCCACCTCCCTTCAATTTGCCTTTCTATTTAGCTTACATCTTCCTAGCTAAACCAAACCCTAAGCAACCTAAAAATCATGCAACTAAAATGATATTTATAAGCCACGATAACTCCCATATGTCTTCTTTCCTGTCTTTGTTTGCCAAACTTACTTAGATCAGTGTTTCCCAAACTTCTCCAGCCCAAGGCACACTTACATTACATCAGTAACATTTTTCCGTGGCACACCTGTTACAGCATTCCCCGTCCTCATACCGATTGTAACGCATTGCCAAGGGAAAATTCCGCGGCACACCGGCTCACTTCTGACGACACGCTTTTGTGCCATGGCACGCTAGTTGGAAAACACTGACTTCGATCATAGGCTCTTCAGACCAAGGCCTGTCTACTATTCAGGCTCTACAAGCTCCCAACACAGGGAAGTTCTGTTGTTAGCTACTCCCTGGGCACTAACATAAAACACACAGTAAATCACCACCAGCACCAGGTCTTCAACAAAACTCTCTTTTGATTTCAAAACAGTTCACATTTCACCCTCTGTGCTCTGAAGGGCAATCAACCATGTAGTAGTGACTTTATACCTTAGTACATGAGCCCCTAAAAAAAGATTACATTAAAAACCTGAGTTCTCTCTGAGCATGCTCACTTGGGTATGACTGATTTCTTAATGCAGATAGCTTTGGGCATTCATACTCCAATGCAACAAAGCACTTAGATATTGACTTTTGTCCAATTGACTTAAATGTGCTTAAAAACCGTGCTGAATCACAGCTGTATTATGAGAACCTATATTCTGAATTTCCAATTAATTATGGGCCAAAATTCTTTCCCAATGAACCTGCAGTACCTGATATGTGCGGGTAAGCAAAGACTGCTCTTTCGTCTTTGATAACGAGGTTGAGAGGGCAAACATAAATATAAGAGTTCCTGAATAATATGAGGAAAACTTTGATCCCTGAACCAGAATTTGGCTAAATTAATATAGACCTAGTAAGCTTTCTTGATGTTTGGTAGCCATGAACTAGTGAAACACTGGTTTGGATTGTACTACTACTAGTGTATTGCAGAAAAAAATATTTAAACCCCTTGCTTTCAGAAAAGAACACATCAAGATAAGTCTGAGGCACATTAGATGAAAGACAATACATTTAAAAAGAGGTAGGAGTTCACAAAAGCATTTTATAACCTTTAAGCTGAAATTGATTACAGTCAGTTATCTGCTAATCTACTAAACTTTTTCTTCCCAAAATTAATGTGGGCCAAAAAATGATAGTTATATTTTTCTAGTCCTTTAATATATAGAGCAAATGTGACATTCATTGTAATCATTGTATGCACACTTTACAGTGAGTATCGAAGGTGAAAGATCAAAAAAGCTTTTTAAGACACTAAAGTGCTTAGACTTTAATACTGAAACACAACAATGAATGACCTAGCAAGGAGCTAACATTTCAAAAGCATTTCATTATTTTGATTTAGGATTAAACTAGCGTCATCAAGTTACAGTGTCAAATCACAAAACTGAAGTGATGTTCTAAGTCAGAGAGCACAGGTTTTTTTTTCAAGTAACATTTCCTCTATTCTACGAGACATGAATGACAATATAAAGCAATTGTCAAGCTTCAGCAAGCTGTGTTCATGTGAAGGTTAAAGATCATTAAACACATAATTATATAGGGTCTAGGTGAATGATAGAGAGACATAATCAAGAGGATAAATGAATATGAGTTTCTGCTGAAAAAGCCCCACAAGTGTTGGAGATGTGAAACTGCTTTCCACAGCTGTAGCTTTATTCATTACATTTGAGCCTGAAAACTGACCTCCTATTTTTCAGAACAATTTTGAAAAATGTAACACAAATGAGGAGAAACCAATATATGGCCCCCATATTCCAGTACTAAGTTAGGATTGAGGAAATAGAAGACACGCTTACAGAAAAATTTAATCCTATTCAGAGACAGTGACATTCACGTCTCCTGAATGACACCGAGTCAATCAGGCTTTCTGAAAAAGTCCCCGGGAATGGAAATCTACTCCCCCTCTATCCATAGCCAGGCTGAAAGTTTGTCAGAACCTCCACCTGTAAAAGACCAACTATAATCCCTCCTGTTGCCAATGAGTTGCCTTGAGATCCATGGTCTAACTCTCATCATCCTCACAGCCTAATCTTAATAGTGATACACATGTCCTGTGTAATGTTTTACTGATGTCCTCCATGTATCCCCAGCTCAGGCCTTACATGCTATATCACCTCTATACAGAATGGTGGAATTAATTCACAAAGATCTTTCTGAACACTATAATTTCTAATAATTATCAATTCCTCTATTATTCATTGTTAGAATGCAACTGATGATCAATGGATTCAATATTATTAGTAACAACAGCACACGCATTGTACAGCCACAGTACTAACATTATTATTCAGTAATAGTGAGTGCATATCTAAAAGTGTCGCCAACATGCTTATTCAGATATACAGCATATATTTATAGTCTTGTACCTACATATATTACAAACACGCATAATTACAATCAATGCAAGAGAGAAATTGCAGAGACAAAAACAGACCTTGCTCTCTTGGAGATTTAAAAGTACTACTGTGCAATAAAAAAGGTAATCTGGTGGAATAGTGGTACTGTTCAACCCATATCAACCTCTCCTACCTTATAGATATTCAAAACAATTTTTCAGCCACTAACAAATATCCAGAACAAAATGATTATATAGTTAGGAATTATGTGTGTGGTAATCATACTGCTGCACAAGCCACAGAAAGAGTCTGACCAGAATTGTTCTTGAGGCTGTATTAAACGTGTGAGGGTGCAATGTACAGCTAACTTAGCCAGCTCATGGGTGGATGTGGTATTGGCTTTCTCTTAACTTGCCTTAACTCGTCAAGGGAAGACACTATATACTGCCCTTCTGTGACCTTTCTGCTTATGTATGAGCTCAGAAGTAAGGAAGGTCATAATGGGCTGAACTGTTCATCAGAGAACGAACTACAGAAGCTATAGCCCTGGCTTCCACATTTTGGGGCTGAAAAATCTATAAATGCAGCAATAATACAAAGAGAAAAAACAAGGCCATTAAAATATGCTCTTGGATATTTTTAATTAAGAAAAGAAAAGAATGCCCCATGAAATGAAGTTTTTATTTGAGTTCATTAGATAATAATTAATTCATCTATGTATAATTACAAAGGCATCACCCTTCGCTTCTTTCAAAGGAAATTACATAATCTGCATTTCAAACCTTGTGAAAGCATCAAGGGCTGTTCCCAATATGTATATATATTTTTTAAAGGGCCCACCTACTGAATCATGGATTCCTTTCACTTTTCTGAGACTCATTATATAGTGTATATCCTAATATGTAAAATAATATATAAATATTATTCTAATGCACTTTTCCTTCCTCCTTTTTTCTGTGCCTTGTAAGGAAATCCTCAAGGGAAATCTCTTATTTCAGAGGCAGATCTCATTTAATGAACCCAGATACAGTCTTTAGCTTTCTGGACATTTAAACAAGACTCTGTGGGTTCTGAGGAGCTCTACCTCATTCTGTAAAAATGCTAAAAGATTTTCATGGCTCCTGCATTCATTTATATACATCACTGCTCCCAATAATTGTAATATCTTTCTCATACTGTGTTCCTAGTTATTTTTCTATTCTTTCCATATGACTTCTGGTTTTGCTAGATATATAAAAATTATGAGGAGCTAAAGAAGGAATTTTCTTTGTGTTGACAATGAGTTGAGACCCCTGACAGACGATGCATAAATTCATCAGTGACTCAAGGTTTCAGTAATTGTTCACTATAACACTGCTTAAGATAGGCTGCAATTCATTTGTACACAAATGCCCGTGCAGGCAAATGCTCAAATAGGAGCAGCACAAATTTTTGCCTCAGCACATGTGCCCGGACATGCACTTTGGTGTGGGGCAAGTTGTGCCACTTGGGGCAAAATAACCCTGCCCTGCTCCTCCCAGATCTGCAGCCAGGAGCAGCTAAAGCCTAGGGGCAGTAACTGTGCCTGCCCCAGCAGTATAAAAACCAGCCCTGGCAAGCAGCTCAGGGCTACTCACTCTCAGGAGCTTCTCAGGAACCACCGGAAGATACAAATAGACAGGAGCTTTTGGGGCGCCCCAGTGACTGAGCCTGTACTCCACCCTCATCCCACAAGCAACTGAGGACCTCAGCTGGTGGTTCCTCCATGGAGCCATCGCCATGGACATGCATGTGGTGAGCTTTACAGACACCCCTGTCTCCTGCCCCGTCTGTGGACAGAGGGAGACCCTGGTGCACATGATACTCGAGTGTGCCAGGCTGCAGCCCCCCCACCTACACCTCCAGAACCCCCTCCTGAGGTTCTGGATGAACTTC
This sequence comes from Alligator sinensis, assembly GCF_000455745.1. Lineage (NCBI taxonomy): Eukaryota > Metazoa > Chordata > Crocodylia > Alligatoridae > Alligator > Alligator sinensis. The sequence goes on along the minus strand of NW_005841856.1, from coordinate 3,010,734 downwards.
ACCCCCAACCTTTTAATTTTTGGATGCTCCATCTGCAGCCCCACCAATTCCCAGGACCCTCTGGTCAACCTCCTCCTGGCTTTGGCCAAGTGCACCCTGTATATGACCAGGAAGGAGGCTGTGGCCGGGAAGGTGCCCAAGGACTGTGGGGCTGCATTCTAAGCACTGGATTGCACACATTTTTGGATGGAGCACCACTGGGAAGCATCCACCAGCTCCCTAGATGACTTTGAGGACCAGTGGTTGTGGCCCAGAGGGCTCTGCTTGGTATCCCCCTCGGGAGCACTCATTTTCACATTTTGACCCTTTGTCCCTCATGTTACTCCTGTCCTGCTTTTTGGCTTTGTTGTTCCATGAATTTTGTTGCATCATTCACCCATTTGCCCCACACATTAGTGGCCATTAGTTAGCCAGGTGAGCCTTAGGGCCCATGATACTTGAATGATGCTAATAGACAGGAGCTTCTCGGGCCTGACCAATTGGTATCTGGGGACACTATCCTTTGTGCCAGCTGGACTGCTGCAGCAGCTCTCACCGAGAGTTCCCTGCACCCTCTATCCACTACAGCTATCTGGCAGTGAGGGCTGTTGCCTGGCTATGACCTGCTGCCACCTGCAACAGCACATGGCCTCAAGGCTGTACACCTGCCAAACCCGGATGGGGACTGCATGGCAGCAGCAGAGGCATCTGCACCTCTGGGCCAGCTGCCAGTGGGTTGTGGCTGCACAGTTGGCCTTTGCATGGCACTACTGCCATGTGTGACACCGCCCTGCCATCCAGGCAGCTATCACTCAGAAGATGTTCTCAATGTGATGGCCTGATTTAAACTGTCAAACCATGTCCTCCTGGCCCCAAGTGGCCAGGAATTGTCCCAGGTGCCAACCCTGAGCAGGCACCTCTGCCTGGGTCCTGCCACTTGCCTCACTAGCAGGAATTCTGGTATTCCCTATTTAAAAACTCCAATATCTCTGATAAAAAATCCCAAATTCACTATTTTAAAAAAACCCCAAATCCATGTTCTTCCACAATTAAAACAAAATACCACTATATATATGAGAGAGAGAGAGAGGGAGCAATCAGTTGGACAATGTTTTATTAATATATTTACAATTCTAAAGCATTTTGGAAGCCTACCAATGTCTCCATCATCATAATAAAATAAATTCTAAATATCTAAATGTTCTGATGTTTGCTTTTGCTCCTTGCTGGGCCCAACCCCCTCCCTGCAGGGCTGCAGACCTTCGCGGAGCCCACAGCTTGCCCCTGGAGCAGCAGTGGCTGTCAGGTGTTTAGGGCCTGCTGTGGGGGTGAACTGTGGGCCTTGTGGAGCCCCCAGTGGCCACCTCAGACCTGACATCGCCTCTGTCACTGATGGTGGGTCCAACACGGTGTGGTGCAGCACAGGACCATGCACCTTCAGGCGGTCCTGGGCTGTCACTCACGGGGACCAGGTGTCACACTGCCGGACCTGCAGTGTGTGCGGGAAGAAATTGCGTGGTGGGACCTGGCTTGGCACAGCCCACTAGTGTACATTTGACCAGGACCAGGAGGCACAGTTCTGGGATGCATGGCTCCTGTGCAAACGCATGCTAGCTTTGCCCTCTGGGCCAGCTGAGCATGTCTTCCATGAGGCTCAGGCAGTGATGCGCCATGACCCATTGTAGGCACAGTGTCACAGCCATGCATCATGGTCTAGCCTTATGGAAGACACACCCAGCTAGCCCAACCTGACTAAACCCAGCTCAGACTGCGCCTCTGCACAGGACCTGCAGGTCCCAGAGCCACGCCTCCTGGTCCTGTGCAAAGGCGTGCTAGCAGGCCGCACTGGGCTGGGCCAGGTCAGGTCCCGCCACGTACTTTGTAGAGGGGCTTGAGCGGGGGCTGCTGCACACTT
>NW_005841856.1:2994923-3008830 GCF_000455745.1 Alligator sinensis | reverse complement strand
CCCCACCTCCCCCCTGCAGCCCCGGCGGCAGCAGCCAACACGGCTGTGGCTTGGCTGCAGGCCCACTAGCACAGTTTTCCCGGTGCTGTCCAAAGATGTGCTAGCGAGCTGGGCCAGGCTGGGCTGGGTCTATTCAGCATATACAATGCCCAGGTCACACAGTGCCATGTCACCGCCAGCTGTTCCTACAACCAGGCCACAGCTTCACTGGCTGCTGCTGCTGGCACCACAGGGGGTGGGAGGGGAGGCAGGTGTGTGGCAGCCCCTGCTCAAGACCCTCCACAAGCCCATCCACAGACTGCACATTCCCTCCCCCCACTCCTCACCACCCCAACATCCCCCTGCCACTCCTCACACCCCCCATTCCTCAGCCACTCCTCACACCCACCCACACCCATAAACCCTCCCACCCCCATGTCCCTAACTTATCCCTGAGAGCACTTTGGTCCCGGTCACGCAGGATCCTTGCCCCATTCTTCTGCTTGCTCCAGCACATTGGGGCAGGAGGAGCACCACAGAGACACTCTGGCCAGAAACCAGAGTCTCTCTCTGGAGGACCAGCTCATGGGTTACCTCACGGCATGGTTGGGGACCGTGGCCTGCCCAGCTTTTTCCCACCATATTTTATTTTGATATCTGGATATCCAGGTATCAAATTTTAAGCCCATGCTGCAAATATGCAGTGCAGGGAATATTTTTTTTTTCCCAGCATGCTTCTTGCCATGTCTCAAACTGCTTTGAGATGTGGCAAAAGGTATGTGTGGGCTCATCTGAACATGCCCAATGGGTGCATCTACATAAGTTTGTCGCTACCATGCCATAGCATTGCCAGGCACTGACTATGCAGCAATGATACTATGCAGTAGTAACAAGCTACTGCGCAGTAGCTCATTGCTACTGTGCATCAGCATCAGTAAAAAAACTGTGCGGCAATGGTACTGTACAGTAACTCCGATTATTGTGTAGTCATTTAGTACTTGCTTATGCACGGTGACAACTGTGCAGTCCACTGCTCATGTAGACAGAGCCACTGTGGCATTTTTAAAGTGAAGTTTGATAGAGTCTATTCTTTTCTTCATGGATATGTTGGTCCCATTATTAATAATGGGAATTATACCAGCACAGTGTGGGAGAGGAGAACCAAATAATTTGCATTTTCATCGAGAATAATGACAGATTTGTGGCACAGCCGTGTCATCAATTAAATTAATGTCAGTACCTTGAATGATGTCAGGTGGAGCTGAATGATACCGATGTGTTAGTACAAGTTATAGTTAATATATATGGATCATGTAACTTGAAGCATCTATAATAAGCATCACACCTTAACATTCAAACTTTTCAAATGCAGCTTCACACCAATATTCAACGAGAAGTGAAACCATGCTATCTCCAATAACGTTATGTTTTTATCTGCCTCCATTTCCTACATTGGCATTTTCAGAAACTTTGGTCCTTGATGCCTTCTCTTTTGTTTCAGTGTTTGTGTTGCCACTGCTTTTTTATTCCATTTGATTTGCTAATTCTGTCTCTGTTTTAAGTCAACCCACCACTGTGCACAAAACTCTTTTTATTGCTTACCTCTCATAATCTCCTTATGATGTACCAGAATGAGCTGAGAAAGCTGGAAATAATATTGGAAACCAAGAACCCGTTTTTTGGCGTAGACAGAAGTGATGCTGTGCATGTAATCTGGCCTCTAAAAACACTCTACAGCCATGTCATAACACATGTGGATGGCTGCAGTGTTTTGAAAATGGCTGATCACATGGTAAAGTAACCCTCATTCAATTAGGTAACACGTGAAGGTGCTCTAAATTAAAGTGCCTTAGGGAGCTTGTATACAGTTCCCTGTGAGTGTTACCTCTCATGCCCCTAGTCTGCCACAGGGAGGAGGCAGAGTCTCTCTTCCTTGTGCAGCCAGGGAAGGAAGTGGGGAGTGGAGGGCTAGCCAGCACCTCTACCACCAGGGAGAAGCTCCGCAGTGCCTGATGGCACTGTTCGGGGGCTCTACCCCCAAGAGAGCTCCTCCACACAGGGGAATACTGTCAGCCCAGCCAGCTGCTGGCATCTCCAGGTGGGCACCGGAGCAAGCCTGGAGAGACCAGCTGGCTTGGCTGCCAGAGCAGGTTACAGTGCTCCCTGCCTCCAGGCCTCAGTCAGTGCATGGAGGCTCAGAGCCCCCATCAAACACCAGCTGTCTGTTTACTTTACATAATGCTGTAACTTTAAGCCCTGACTGTAAAGTGCTTTAAGTTACAGTGTGATTAATAACTTCTGTAAGAGCTCTCCGTGCGCTCTTGACTGTAACACTGATTTCCTCAGGCAAGCCAGAGAGCGTCTCCTGTGACAGGCTTGAAAACCGGCCCCCACCCAAAATAACCACATCCCAATTGTAGACCTGTCAGAGGTTGCCACGGCCCCCCACAGCTGATTAGGACAACAGTGAGAATTTCCACAATTTGCTGTTGTCTAGCCATTTGTTTTACTTATGCTCCCCCACCACCATACTGCCTGAACACCCCACAATTTTTAATATATTTTTTAAATTTTTAATATATTTATTCTCACAACATCACGACGAAAAGAAATACAGTCGTCCCCATTTTGCATATGGGAAACTGAGGTACATGCTAAGTGACTTACCCAAAGACACACAAAAGTCTGTGGTGGTGCAAGGGATCATACAAGGTTTCCTACTTTCTAGGCTAGTGCCTCAAACACTGAACCACTATTCTTCTCCTGGTTACCATGCATCAGGATATAGTCAGGTCATAACACCACCAGCCATGTCCCTGCCATTCCAAACTACCCACCTGCTCCATATACCCACTTACGCCAATGTGCCTCACCATACTTTGATGTGGGGATCTTGTGCATGAGGGCTGCTGATTTGGCTTCATTGGCCATGCACCTAGAAGGGAAGACACTCTCTGGCAGGAACGCTCCTTAGTGGAGGGTTAGGTTTCCATGCCACTTCTGGCCATTAAAAAAAAAAAAACTCTTCATCTCTCCAAATCCCTGCCTCATTTACTGAGATGGAGGCTGGTGGGAATTTGCCAGTATCCTTCATTTTGTAAGGGAGTGTCCTGTTCCACTCCTCTACATGTTCTGTGCATAGCAACCAAGGTCTTTGGCTTCTTCGTTGTAGTAATTTACCTGCTAAGCATGGAGTTCACTTGACTGCTTCTGCGTCTTGTCCACTATTTCTCCACTAGGCTGGAGAAACTATCCTCCTAGAAAGCAAACTTGACTCTCTAGTCTGCCCCAGCATCCCTGTGCTAGGCTGTTGTCTTGCTTGATGGTCTAATACTGCCAGGTAGGGATCCATTCCTGTCTGTTTTTCCTTTGCCAATAGTCTCTTGGTTGTCTTCATTGATTATATTTCCATCAACACTCTTTCAAATGCCACCTTCTGTAGTTCACTTACTGTATCTCTTGCCGATCTTTAAGGCTGCAGTATTCCAGGGCATCATTTATGGTTGTCTTGTGCAAATTTCTGTCTGTTCATGGCTCCCTGACAATTCTCATAATACATGCTTGAATATTCACTGTTTAAAAGGTGTTCGGGCAACTACGAGACAGGTAAAAAAATCTTGAAAAAGAGTTGACCCTTGTTATAGATCAATGGACTCCCTTCACATCCCCTTCATAAGTTTCTCGGTGTCTGTTTGGAGTCCCCTCAGAAGTCCAAGGTAGAGACCTTAGTTCCTTCCAGCTTTGGTTAGTCTGCATTTAGCCTAATATTCAGAAGTTCTGCTCAGGAATTTCTGTCTTGGTATCATGGTCCTGGATATTTTTTCCTTCGCATCTCCTTCTCCATCAAAAAGAGTGTCACCAGATTCAGTTAGAGAAACCCTCTAGTACCAAGCTCAGGTTACACCAGAGGCCAGCATCTCCCAGCTGGTGTGCCGTCGGCCATGACCAGGTGTGCCCTGGAATCTTGAGGGGCACGGCTCCCGGGCCCAGGTTGGTCCCGTACCGATACACCCCACCCACTCCATGTTCAGCTGCTTGCCACCTCCTCCTGCCCCACTCTGCATTTGGCTGGTGTGCTGTGAGACAGAAAAGGCTGGGTAAGTGTGCCATTGGAAGGAAAAGTTTGGGAAACGTTGCCATAGGCATCCATCGCCGGTAGCACCTGCCAGAAGGGGAGGTACAACTTGTCCAGTGGTTAAAGCTGTCTCATCTAGCTTAGTATGGCAGAACTTATTCACACACAGTGAACATTTTTTGCCCTGAATAAATCAGGTGGTATGTCCTCAGTTGTTGGTAACAGATATTGACTTTATGTCAATGCTTTTGTCATGAACCTGCTATATTTTAAGGTATTCATCAATGTAATTAATTACCTTTGTATGACAGCCAATCAAAGAGGACAGACAAGACTGGGGACAAAACCTATTCACACCAAGAGCCAAAATAGTTGGGAGAAGTAAAGACTGACTTGCACAGATATGCACATTGGGTGCCAATATTAGGTGTCAAGACCTGAAGCAGACAGGGGAATTGCTTTTTAAGGGAAATAATCTTCTACCCAAATAGTATTTGATTAGAAGAGAAGACTGGACTGGTCATCTTTATGTCTGAAAAGATGTAAATGTTTCTCCAGTCACGCATGGGTCAGTAAAGATGTCTAATGGATCAAATGGACGTACATTAGAGAGGCGGGAGGTTATACACATATTTGATCTCCAAGAATTCTATAGAAGAATGGAATTGGCCAGATAATGACAAGTACTTAAATCTTGCCAGGATATCAAGGGTTTGTCTTTAGTTTTCCTGGATATAGGGAAACCCTAGAGTTCCTCAGCCATTGGTTGAATATTCTGGCCAACAGAAGAAGGGGTAGGCTGCTCTAACAGAAAGTGCAGAGGGAGGCAGGAGCTTCTCTCGAACTCATGGAGCTGGGTAGAAGCAATAGCCTTGGGTTTCAGATGAAGATTATTGTTCTGATATTTCCTTTTGCTTGCTTACTCTTGTAACTCTGCTTGTATCTCAATATATGGTTACTGATTTCTTATGACTGACTTGTTTTTATAATAAATCTTTTTGTTATCTTTTATAATATACTTATTGTCAGTGATAACTGTGATCTCAAAGCATTTAACCAGCCAGGCAGGCCCTCTTCCCTGGAAGGGGGAATTATCATTTCTGATTGCATGACTGGTCAAGGGCATGATTCCTTTAGGTGGCAAAATCCCCTCTGCTAAGAACTGAAAAGACCTAGGTGAGACTGGTTAGGCTGACGTGCTAACCAAGGAGTTGGCTCTTGGCATACCTCAGCTGGTTCTCAGTGGTCTGAATGTGTGAGATACCTCAGGCGGGGGTCTCAAAGTCTCCCCTGGCCACATCTGGGGCCAAGGTGTGCTACAGCTCTGTTCACTTGTTTTTTAAACCAATTTACCAGTGAATTTTGCCACTGCCACCAAGTTGCTGATCCACTCTCTGTTGCTTTTGTGACAATAGCTTTACCTCATCTTCAGAGGCTCATCAGTTCCTTCTGCAGTGGCTCTACAAAGGCTGTGTGCAGCAGAGAGAGGGAGAGGGCTATTTAAATTCAATCTGCCCTCTAGCGATCCATCTGCTTGAAATGTATTCTTCTCTTCTGTTAGAATGCAATACAGGGCCCACTGTGAATATGCCCTGGTGCCCACAGTGGGTGGCACTCTTTTGCATCGATCTCTGTCAACTTCTAGAAACTCCAATTCATAACATCCACTTCATGGATTTCATATCGACAGATTGTATTTTTCCACTGGCCTCCAAACGGTTTTACTGTAGATGACAAGCACTAGGTCACACATCTCCAGTATGTTATGGCTACTTACCAGTATTTGCTGGGATTCTATTGCACCGATTACAATCAGGGTGCCAGAGCATCCTGGGGTGCTGCGAGATCTTTTGAAGGGTGCTTGTGTGAAGAGAGAATCTTGTGTGAACAGATAAGCGCAGTCTCAAGATTGTTTCTGTCTAGCCCCTCTGCAAGGATGAAAGCACTAAAATACTTAATTCATTTTTTAAATGGTTCACAAAAGTGGTCCCTCAAAAGTTTGAGAACTGCTGTTGTATTGCCTCTGGCTCTACAGTTCATCTGGCATTGTATTAATCATTGGTCAAAGAGCACAGCTGCAAGCATCACAGATCGGCTAATAATCTTCCCCAGTGCAAGGACTTAGGGTCTTTGTATCTGTTAAAGTCCCCAGAATTGCTCTTCACTGGAAGTCCTTCCACCCACAATCACTGCATGTAGTACTATTCTTGTTTTTTCATGAATAGCTTAAATGCTTATGTGTCCTTCACCCCCATTCCCAGAAGCTGGGCATTTTTCTTTCCTCCTTGCATTTTTCTTTCAGCTGTAGCAAGATGTCTCCATTGTTGGTTGATCTTTTCTTGTCCTGCTTTCTAAGTTCCTTTTTTCTTTTGTCTGTGTACTTGTTCTGCACTAGCAGAAATCATTACCTTGATCTTTTTTTTGGACAATCCAGCTCTGTTCTATTTGGAGGCATTTTTCTAGGTTTAGATCTATTTCTCTCAACAAATGCTCTTCTTGGCTGAAATCATGCCTACCACAATGAGTCTGTCTCTCAAAAGAGAATCTTTTATGTCTCCAAACTTGGATGTGGAGCTCTGAATTTTCAGTTCTGTGTTATAAGTACCTATTACCTCTTCCAATTCTGGATTTGAGCAAGAGGGGGTTACCAGAAGCAGATGTCAGGAAGCAAGCTGTGGTCAAACTGGGCTTCCAAAGTCCAGGGACTGAGTACGCAAGCAGGGAAAATGGATCAGGCACCAGGGAAAGCTACTCGCAGACTGAAGCCAGTTTATTGTGTGGCAGGAGCCAGGTGATTCAGGATCTCCTTAAAAGCTGCCCTAGAACCAATCAGCAGGCTAAGGCTCAGCTGGCCCTGCTTAGGGGGTTGAGTGCTGCTGACCTAGTTACTTGGTTGCAGTGCAGAGTCCTTACAAAGATAATGCAGGGACTAATGTGATGCCTTGCAGATCTGCAAGACCATGAAGGGTACCACAAAGACTGATTGAAAATTGTTAGTTTATTAAAGAGTTGACTTCTATGTATGTGATTTTTTTTATATATATATATATATATATATATAATAGACACACACAAGTCAACTATATATTTATATGCACAGTTATTGATTAAAATGGTTTGTCCTTCTACTTGAAGGGGGGAGATGTGAAGACTGCATGTCTTTCAGAATTAGGCGGAGCTGAACAGAGCTGAGAGAGAAGAGTTTCATGGCTGTCTGAATGCTGTTGGTATTAATAAAGAAACCTTTTTGTTAAAGTGGCTCTTGATTCAATGAACTGAACCCACAATACAACAATCTGTCTTAGGTCTTCCTCCCAAATCCTCTCTTCTATGACCTGTGCTTGTACCCTCCCTCCAGGTTTCAGGCATCTCATTACAATCTCCATTTCAGCAAAACTAACAGGTGCAACAGCTGTTCCCAAAACCCAAGCACGGCAGAAAAGAAAATCCAGATAAACCAGATCAAATTGGTTGTATTTAGTTATCTCACAAGCCTACATTGTACAAGTTTGAGGCTGGAAGCATGTATAGTCAAATACTGGCTTACCTATTCCCATTCTGATGTGATCGGTGTTTCTTTTTCCCCAGCATGGATCCAAATTTAAGTCCCAGACTCCCCCGCATTGGGGACTAGAGACTAGGATTGGGGAGTATTGGAGAAACAGCTAATCCTCTCCATTCAGGTGGAGAAAAGATCCCTGTGTACAGGGCTTCCCTTATCCTTTTGTTTATTCACACTGTCCTGATCTTTTCTTCCATGTAGTTTGGGCTGCATTTCCACTTTCCTCTTCTAAAAGCTTATTGTAACTTACTAGCAGACATACTCAGGCAGAGTACATTACAACTGAACACCAAGACCTTTTTGTATTTTTTCAAATGATTTTCTCAAGTAAATGTCATAGCAGTATCTAATAATACACACTTCTAGGATAGCAGAATAGGAATAAAAAGTTAATAGCTATGTACCCACAGCATTAATTTGAAGGCTGCTTACTAAATCTGTCAAGCAAGACAAGTTGTAGCCGAGATTAACAAAGACAGAAAATCACAATAGGCCAGTTGGGTCAAAGGTGAAATAATGTTTCTATTTACTTAAGCATATTTAAGTTGTCATCATTTTACAATTCTGCATTACCCTGCTGAGAATATTACCAAAACGTTAGGCTTTTAGCTGCTTTCATAACATTAGTTTTTGAACATGCCATGTACGTAATGACTGGTAGGCTGCCGGAGAGAATATATTTAGCATGTCTTCCTTCTTAATGCTAGAATTTCAATACACATTAAGTGTGTTCTTATACTTCACAATATTAAAAATGTAACCCAAAAGGAAAAAAAAAATACAACTTTGTAAAGGTAAATACTTTTGGAGTCGAGATCACCACTATACATGTTTGAATGTCTGAATGCATGTGAAGTGAGTGCACTGAAGACCACACACGTGCAAAGCTGGCAGTCTAAATAGAAAGCTCTCTTCCAGCAACTGGCTGTCAAACACATCTTGAATGTAACAACTATAAACATCAGCTATGCAGGCAGCTTTTGAGCTAAACATAAAAACCATTGGGAAGGTAACTGCTGTATCAGTGAGAGGCAGAGAACTGAAATATACATTGTGAGAAGGATTTAGATATTGATTATAACATAACTATACTGGCATACATGAGTACAAGTGGTTTTTTAGCAGACTTATTTTAATCTGTGACCTGCATGCCTGGATAAAGAAAAGGGAAATTTTCAAAAAAAATGAAGTATTGACTTTTTAAGTTATTTGGATTACAAAGAGAAACATATAAGGCCAAACACAGAAATGGTATACAGTAAACTCCTTAGTAGGTAACAAAGCACTAGAAATGCTGCTATAGTTCAATACTTCACTTTTTATATAGTTATATACTAACAAGACCATTACATTGCAGAATTAAAGAGAAACAGATGAGGATAACTTGAATTCTCTTACATTTAGAAATATTCCAGGATAAATAGCTATAACTCTTTCCTATGAGGAAAAGAGTTTGCTGAAATCAATTAATATGATTTTGTGCAATTTCACATGAAAATGTTGGCTAATTTGTGCCCAAAGCTCAAAAGTTTATTTTTCCATGAATTTCCACAGACTCACAGGTTCCAGAAAATGTCTTCCAGATTTCCTTGTGATATCTAATGTATCATAATGGCATGATTCTAAGTATGCATTTCATAATATCACAGCTGCTTCCTTGGACAACATTGACTTGGAAGAGTTAACAGGGTAGAATAGAAATAAGCAAACATCCACACACATATTTATAACATAAATGCACATTCACAAATATTAATAGACATACATGAGCCCACCAGGTCAGGCAGGGATTGAAGAGTTCGCGAATGTACATACTTTGGTTCCAGGGCAACTAGTATAGGATTCTGCAGGCTGAAAACAGAATTGTTATTATTATTATTCCTGACAGCAGATAAACCACCCTGTTTCTGAGTGGTGTACCCAAAGTATTGCTGATTTTGAAGATGGACACCCTATGGACCCAATTCTCATTTACACTCATGTACTTTGGCAGCATAAAGGAATGTCATGTAAATTAGACCCAGGGCCAATGACGAGAAGGGGAATAATGCTGAGAAAACCCCAATAAAACCGCAGTATGAATACAAATGATATATAATGATAAGTTACAAACTAGTATCATATTAGCCAGCTCATAAAACCACAATACAAATCAGTCTTAAAAGAGACAGGTTCTACCTGGCTCTAGAAATGTGGATTACCTGGTAAAACGTAGTCTGGATGCTTATTCAACTGTCTGAACCCATGCAGATTAATACTGTAAAGAACGTGGGAGATAACTATGTTAATCTAATGGCTGTTATTTCTGGTCTCCAGTATAGATGGGGATTTAAAATCAATGTGTCACTCACTATGGGATACTAAAGACAGGTCTGTACGATCACTGGACCATGCCAGCCAGCATTACACTGAGATACAGCACTGTAGATAATCCAACCTCAAAATAATGTTCTGTAGCTGCTCTTAAACTATGTCGACATGGAGAAAACTTACTGGCTAGGGACAGACATTACACATAAACTGATTTAAGTGATCAGAAACTGGGTTAAGCCTGTAACAGTACCTAAGTTCAATGCATATAAACCAGTTTCAAAATGGCTGAAACTGGTTTAAGATAAACCTGGTTGAATGTAGTATTAGACTTAACTGATTTGGGTCAAACTGGCTTATGCAATGTCTGTCCCAGACCCCTTCCTGTTTTAAGTAAAGTCAGAGTCCCCCAGCATCCTAGATGCTTTGCAGCCCTGAGCTGGGCTGTGCCGTCTGCTCTAGAGAACAAGGGCTGGCCTCGCCCCTCTGCTCCCTATCCAGAGCTGTGGCAGGGACTGCAGGCATAGCAGGGTTTGCCTGGCTTCCCCCTGCTCAACCCCACTCCCGCCCCCGCTTGCTGCTCAAGCCAGAATCCCCCCTCCCATCTCCCACAGCATGGACCCCAGTCACACAGACACTAGGCATGTGATATCCTAGCTAATACTGAGAGGCATCTGTGTGTGTGTGTGTGTGTGTGTGTGTGTGTGTGTGTGTCCAATTTCACTGGGACAGCACAAAGGCAGACAGGACAGTGTCTGCTTAGGGCTTTTTGAATCTAACAGGTCAGCTGGAAATGTCCCTCCATTCCTTCCTTGGAAAAAGCTGTTTAAGAAGAGCTTGAACTAATGAGAGAGGCTTTTGGTTTCTTGATAAATGCTGTGTTATCAGCTCCCTTCTGGCTCCCTCGCCTGTCAGGTTTGCTGCAGACAGTATGAAGAAGCAGGGAGAGGGAGATTGAAAAGCTCAGGATCATCAACAGATGCATGCACTCCACACCCCCAGCCCTTTTCCTAGAAAGCAGATGGGGTCTGGCAACACTCCTGCCCCTTGAGCAGCAGGCAGGAAAAAGCCTGGGACCATGCAGGTAAGGTAGGGGTTTAAACCCCTCCCTAATCAGAGCATCCTGCTGGTGCCTAGCCACCCCCCGCCCTCAGTTCAGCACTATGGAAGGAAAGAGAGGGCTGCTCTAGTGCCTCCAGCTTCTAGCCTGAACCACTGCAGACATGTGCCTGCATTTCCTCAGTCCAGAGGGACTGTCTATGCACTTGTAAATCAATTCAACCTAGGCAGCTTAAATTAACCTGCAAAGATTGAATCAATTTAGGCTCAGGTTTTTTGAATGTCTGTCTCTAGCTATTGTGGCTGGGGCTAGCAACCTCAGCATGAGGTGGAGCTCCAGGTCAATCACCTGCTAAACTGAAAGCAGTGTAATTGCAGCCACCCTGGGTGCATCATTACTCAGCACTGCATGGAAGCAACTCTACTGCTTCCAGTTTTGGAAGCCAGCTACCCAGAGCAACACAGAGTGGTTGAGGGTGTCACCAGCAGCAACAGTAAGTTTTCTGTATACATCTTAGAGTAGTTTTGGGCATACTCTACACCTGAGAGAGGGAGCATGTGGTATGTACCCAGAACCACTCTAAGCATGGCTACCTTACCATCAGAGGTGGAGCAAGTGCTTACTAACTGTGGTAGTGAACACGGCAATGAGCTGTCTCCAGGAGGTGGGAGGCACTGGAGGCATCACATCACATTTAAGAGGTACTGAAGACCTCTCCTTAAAGTTAATTTCTGATGAAGCTGTTCATACATAAAGGGGAATCAGCCAATCATGTGAACTTAGTTGGTTATTAACTTGAGAGAGGGGCAGCATATCTAAAGGTACAGATTATATTGCCTCGCTTCAAAACTGAGGCATGCCTGGAGACAGAGGGACCTTTATAAACTGCCAAGTAAGGTCTAAAGTTTTTATATACAGAGACAGACTTGTTATTTTAACCCCATTCTCACTGTTGGTTGGATTCCTGTGGATCAATAAATAGGGCTTGGCTTTTAATAAACTGCCTTAAGACTCTGGGATTTCATAATGGTCACAAGTTTCTACAGAGAACTCTATAAAGCATAGTGTAAATCCAGCTGGGCCTGCTGCTACAATATAGTTGCTAAATCCAGTTCGTGATCTAGGGCAGATTTATGAGATTTCCCCTGATAAAAGTGCAGGCCTGAGCAGAGCATCACAGTCATGTGAAAGAGGGGAACCTGGAGAGATGTGAGAGGTTAAAAATATACCTCCCCTCAGAACTGTAATAACTACTGTGCTATATGGGCTTCTCCCTGACATAGTTCCCTTTCAAGCTTACATAGGAGTGTATTTATTTAAGAAAGAAAAAGTGACTAGCTATCCCCATGGTCTGCAGAATGCCCGAGAGAATCACAGAGGAGTCAGGAGGGTACTTGGCAGAATTATGAAGTATGAGGAGCCTCTTGTCCAAATTATTTTGAATTAATTTGGTTTCTCAGAGCTGGTTAAAACATGGGCCCCTTGGGCATGTTTTATTTGGCCAGACCTGCTAGTGAATCTTGTAATGCTTCTGATTGTGCACAAAAGGAGTAGTGGAAGTAAAGAAACAGCTACACAAAAGAAATGAGAGAGTTGCAGTCCCTTCTTCCAGAAGATATCAAAGGCTTGTCCAGAAGAAGAGGTCAGAAGGGAGCATAGACGGAATAATCTTAGGAAGAGGAGAAGGCAAGACAGTATATGGACTTGGAGCGCTTGATATAATCCAAATGACAGAACACCCAACCTGAGTGTACCAGTGCATAGACAGCCCTGTTCCTTTGATGTTACAAAGCTGCAAGTAGGGGGGAGAGTCAGGTCAGGGACAGGGCAAAGTTCATTACTTAGTAAACACAGTTGGGAAGGGGATTGCACCCGGGGTGAATGTTAACTGATTTGAAACCAGCAGCTACTTAAGTCCACAGCAAGGGGTTTTCCTTTGCCCCTGGGGCACAGCATGGAGAGATTCAGTGGGGATGCCAGGAGCAGCAGACCAAGCGCTGGAGCAGCTTGCTGATAAGACCGGTCAACTGGGTGTAGGTAACCACATCGACCGGCGAAGCAAGGAGGTGAGGAAGAGAGGAGAAACTTGCTGGCTGAGAGAAGGTCCCATAGAAAAAGGATCTGCTGGTACCAGCAGGAAATAGAAAAGAGAGTGGGACTGGAGTGGAGCTGACTGGTTTGGGGGAGTGAGCTGCACAGTGGTGAAGGGCAAAAGGAAGACCGCGAGTTGTGAGAGCAGCCAGAGGGAAAGTTACTAATAAACCAATTTTCTTTTATCCTGCTTCTGGGGTGATTTACTACACCCTCTCTCACTGGGGAATTAACTTCTTAATCTTCCATCATTCCAAAGCGTGGCAGGCGAGCCCCAGGGAGAGAGATTTCGTTATTCACCCCCACCCGGCCACACTGAGTATTTCTCAATTTATATGATAATATACATATGCATATATATATTTCTGCATTCCTAATATTCACTTGAAAAAGCACTACAAAAATTAGGACAATATCCAAACGGTTTGGACTAAAAGCTCACTGGTCACCTATCATGTATAGTTATTAATTATTTGTATTACAATAGCACAGAGAGATCACAGCTGACATCAGAGCTGGGTGCTGTATAGTCATGTAAAAACAGTCACTGTTCCGGTGAGTTTCTACTTAAAGTGAAGCCAAATTTTTCATTGCCTTAAACTGTTTTTTATAAATATGGAATATACCCAAGAAGAGTAAATTTGGAAAGACAGTTTTACTACCACCTTCTCATAAAATGGTTAGTTTCTAAATATAAATGTGTGTGTGTATGCATGTGTATGTATGTGTGCATAGATAGATAGATAGATAGCTATCTATCGATAGATATTGTGCGGGCCGGCTCCCGGTCCCGTCCTCGCCGGGCGCGAGCCGGGCCCGTCTGTGTGCAC
>NW_005841856.1:2985300-2994474 GCF_000455745.1 Alligator sinensis | reverse complement strand
GGCTAAATAAGCCAATAGCTAGCCGCCATGTGTGCCTAAATGAAGACCGGCCAATAATGTGGCTCAAATCTCAATACAAATGGCGGGAAAAGTCCTTTGCAGCGTGCATCACTAAATGCAAAAGTCATGCACAATGCAAAGAAGGCTACAGAATGGTGGGAAACACTTTTCTGCACGCGGGTTCTCCATAACAACAGAACACTCCGTCGTGCAAAAGAGCTCCAATTCGGCGGGAACATAATTTAGTGGTGCCGAAGCACACACAATTAAAAAATCCACAACTTTGGGTTGTGACAGATATATATATAGCTATCTATATCTATAAATATCTATATATCTATGTTTATACACACGCACACACATGCACCCTCTCCCCCCTCCAGAGTTAGTGTGGCTTAAACTCATAGACAATAGTTTTTTTTTCTGAAATAAATTTATATTAGTAAAAGGTATCTCCTTTGCATTTGAATGGTTCTATAAGGAGGTTCAGTATGGAGAAGTGCAAAGTCTTAAAGTCCTGCACTTAGGATGGAACAATCCCAAGCACTGTTGCAGGCTGGGGGCCAAGGGCACTTTTACACATGCTCCAAAGGTAGAGAGGGCAATGCTTTAATTAGAGGGGCTCTGAGAGCCCCTCTAATTAAAGCACTGCAGTGTCTTATGTATCAGCATCCTCACGCTTCAAAATGGCGGTGAGGGCACTTGAACTAAAGCTCATTCGACGAGCTTTAGTTCAAATGTCCCTGTCACCATTTTGAAGCATAGAGACAGTGATACATAAGACACAGAGGCTGGCTGGAGTGCAGTAATTACCACACTCCAGCAGACTCAATTAATCGAACCTGCTCCAATGTGCTTCAATTACAGCATGTCAGAACAGCCTCCGTGCTTGTGTACAAGCACCCCAATTGGCTAACCAGCACCTCTGCAGAAAAGGACCTGGCGGTTACAGTGGACAATAAGCTGAAAATAAGCCAACAGCATGCCCTTGTTGCAAAGGCTAATGGCGTACTGAGCTGCATTATTTGGAGCATTACCTGCAGATTGAGGGAAGTGCTTATTGCTCTATTCAGCACCGGTGAGGCCACATCTGGAGTACTGTGTCCAGTTGTGGGTTCCCCACTACAGAAAGGATGTAGACAAATTGGAGAGAATCCAATGGAGGACAGCAAAAACGTTTAGGAGGCTGGGACACTGTGGTCTTGGCTACATCAGAGTCCGATGGCTGGAGAATTGGCTCTGAGGCCAGACTTGGAGAGTGCTGGTCAATGGAAGTGAATCATCATGGAGCTCCATGACCAGTGGTGTCTCCCAATGCTCTGTCCTTGGACTTGTTCTCTTCAACATCTTTATCAATGACATGGATACAGGTGTCAGAAGTGGACTGGCCAAGTTTGCCAATGACACCAAACTTTGAGGTAGAGCATCCACACTGGAGGATAGGCTGGTGATCCAGGCTGACTTGGATATGCTCAAAAAGTGGGCAGATACACCCCTGATGACTTTCAATACCAACAGATGTAAGGTACTCCACCTTGGGGAAAAAAACCCCAGAGCATGTTTATAGGCTCGGCAGTGCTACGTGCACTAGCATCAAAGCTAAAAGGGAGTTGGGGGTCATGATTGATGACAATATGAACATGAGTCACCAATACAATGTCACAGCTAGTAAAGCAAACCAAACTCTGGCTTGCATCCATAGATGCTTCTCAAGTAAATCTCAGGATGTCATCCTCCTTGGTGAGGCCAGAGCTGGAGTACTGCATCCAATTCTGGGCTCCATAATTTAGGAAGGATGTTGAGAAGTTTGAGAGAGTCCAGAGAAGAGCCATGCACATGATCAGAGGGCAGGAGAATAGGCCTTATGGAGAGAGGCTGAGAGCCATGGGACTCTTCAGCCTGGAAAAGCACAGGCTCAGTGGAGACCTGGTGGCTGCCTATAAGTACATCAGGGGTATGCATCAGGATCTGGGAGAACGTCTGTTCACCAGAGCACCCCTACGGATAACAAGTACCAACTGTCACAAACTCCTCCAAGACAATTTTAGGTTGGACATAAGGAAAAACTTCTTTACTGTTCGAGCCCCCAAAACCTGGAATAGGCTCCCTATAGAGGTGGTGCAAGCACCTACTCTGGACTCCTTTAAGAAGCATTTGGATGCTTATCTTGCTGGGATCCTTTGACCACAGCTGGTTTCCTGCCCTTGGGGCAGGGGGCTGGGGTCAATGATCTCCTGACCTCAATGATCTCCTGAGGTCCCTTCCAGCCCTAATGTCTATGAAATCTATGACACATGCCTTATGAGCAGAGGCTGAGGGAACTGGGCTTATTTAGTCTGGAGAAGAGAAGACTGAGGGGGTGTTTAATAGCAGCTTTCAACTACCTGAAGGGTGGTTCCAAAGAGGGTGGAGGTGGACTGGTCTCAGTGGTGGCAGATGACAGAACAAGGAGCAGTGGTCTCAAGTTGCAGCAAGGGAAGTTTAGATATTAGGAAAGACTCTCTCACAAGGAGGGTAATAAAACACTGGAGCAGGTTACTCAGAGAGGTGGTGGAATCTCCATCCTTGGAGGGATTTAAAGCCCACCTAGACAAAGGTATGACTGAAATGATCTAGTTGAGGATGGTTCTGCTTTGAGCAGGGGATTGGACAAGATGACCTCATGAGGTCCTTTCTAATTTTCTATGATTCTGCTTGATCTGAAAACTAATTATTCAGTACAGTCTCTCTCAGATTTCAGGGATACTGGACTAGGCCCAAACTCTTTATTTATTATAGACAGAAAAGGGTCTATAAGGGTACATTTCAGGAAATTATAAAAAATTATGACTGCAAATTAAAGCACTCAAAAATTGCAGTGTTGCTCTGCAACCTTAATTTGGCCACCTTGTGCATGCATATTATGATACTGGCTCACCTACATGATTACATGCAGAACTGATAGCACTTGCTTAATGAGTGACTATTCAATATGTATTTTTCCCTCATTGTTCAATGCGCTATGTCTTTGCTGCATATGAGTCAAATCTTGTTTCAAGATAGAATTACTAAATTTCTTGGAGGCTTCTCTGGCACTTACCACTCTAGTATCTAAGAGCTTCAAAAATATTGATAGGTTGATCTGTACACAATATCCTCATTTACATACAGGGAACACAGGCACAGAGTGATGGTAGTATTGCATTAACATTAAATTCCCTTTAAAACTAATATTAAATTATTATTTATTAATATCCGGCATCTAGGAACTGGATTTTTTTCAGAGAATATACCATTGTATTACTTTATATGCTCCAAGGACAATTCCCACTGACTTCAGTTATTGCTGTGATCCTTCAGCACTTCTGTGTGTTGCTAGGTTTTTACACTGTGAACCAGAAAATGAGGAGTACATAGTTAATAACCACCTGTGAAAATTTCAGCTTAGCTGATCTGAGTAGTTCGTAGATTGTCTGGGGACCAGCATGAAGCTAGATCGGACACTTTGACAATGGATTTCATAGCTATTTGCTGATAAAGGATGAATGAAGCTCAGCTATATTGGTTTCCATTGAAGGCCCTGCAGATGAGTGTGCTCCAGGAACACAGACTATTCTGTTCATTCCTATCTAGTGTGATCTCTTCTGTTACATCTCCACCCAAGCCTTTTGGCTAACCCTGGTTTCTAGTCCCAGGTCTGTTCTCCTTAGGTAATCCCGGTTTCTACACTGCAGGTTTCTCATCCAATCCCAGTCATCTAGTCTAGCAAGTTCTGATCTCATTGCTTTAGACTTTCCAAGCAAGTCCTAGACTTAGTCACCCTGCAAAGAATACCTAAATTCTCTAAGAAAGGGAAGTTTGTTTAGTGACCTGCCCTGAAATTACAGACATGGGAAGCCTTACAGCTTGGGACAATCTGGCTGGCTGGCTGTGCCAGTACATCAGACTCTAGATGCCTATACCTGCCTAAGGCATGCTGCTGAGAAGCTGATCTGATGAGCTGGCAGGTTTCTGACACTGGACTAGCAGAAACGATTCTGCCAGAACTTAGTCAAAATGAGGGCATGCCAGAGAACGTCCGGATACTGCAAACCTAGCAAATCGCAGTGAACTGATATTTTATAAGTATTTTTCTCATCAGCTCTTAAAAAAAAAAAATTGCTATATGTTCAGCAGATGAGTTTTATAATGGCATGTTATTTCTGGTACCTAATTATGCATTCTTACTATGACTTCATATTTTATTGGAAGTCCAATTAAAATAATAATTTACTGCTACCCTACAAGTTTATTATTTATACCTTTCTAATAACTAATAAATACTGTGTAATTGACTTTCATATAAACACAATAACTAAACCAAATTAACAGTTATCTGGCTATGAGAGATTAAAATCTTGAATATAGCAACAAACTGAAGTAAAGTGAAATATTTGAGATGATTTATCAAATCAGAAAAGCTTCCTTTCAACGTTTACTTAGAGTATAAAATATAGACCATTTTGCCTAGCTAGGGAGATTAGTACATGATCATCAGTATGTAAATGGACATTGATGGCAAAGTTAAATGGAAAGATAATCTGCATTATGAAGCTCCCTAGAAAAATATTCTAATTTTAAAGCACAATTTCTCAGTTATTTTACAGATGTTCTGACAAAAGCAAAAACTGCATTTAGACAACAAACATGTCTTAGTTTATAAAAACAAGCTAGTCTCTCCTGATTCAAATTGCAACCAGAGAGGCAGTTGAAATATAAATCACAGTATGATTAAACCAAATCTCTTCTTTTTCCCCCATATTCAAAATTTACTGCCATATTAAATATCTCATTATTGACCACAATTGGTTTCTGCTTTTGTATGTGTTCATCAGCTGTACCATAGTACTTTGTCTTGGCTCTGTCAGTTTAGCTACTGGGTAGCTTCTCTCACAGAAACAGAGAAGCTCATAGAAAGAAAATGCTGGAAGCCATAATCTTCTTCGCTGTAGTGCATAACTGCTGCTGATTATAGAGCAACATGTTAGCAAGAAGGCTCAACAGGGAAACCCCCTGGGTTCTCCCTTTTCTCCTTCCTTTTCAGTGTGCTGTGAGACAGGATGACACTGGGAGACCCAGGCTTAAGTAATATTTCAAGAGAAAAATAATTAGTAAGACTATAACAATCTCTTGCTTTAACAAGCAAAAAACCCAATGGATCTTGACACCAAAAAAGGAAAATTTTCAGCAAGTTCCTGGGAATGCAACACTATTTCATATAATTAGATAGAAATATGCTAAAATGCAGAGTCCCTGTGAGAGCTATAGATTCTTCTTTTGTTTCACACATTATTGATATACTGGCTTAACCAACAGTTTCAGGTTTATTATGACATTTTCATATGGCTATCCTAGAAAGATTGAACACCCTCGTGTTACTCATCAATAGCTCAGAAAGAAGAGCAATAAAATTTATCGTGATTATGACGATGATGGCAGGACTGTGCACAAATACGAACAGAAATCAATTTGTACAGATGTATTTCTATCATCTAGTCAGTCTTAGAAAACAGGTAATCCTTTCCCCTCACCTCCCAGGAGTAGGTGACTAACTCTGCCCTTTCACAGCAGAGTCCATGATTCAGGTTTGATCGTCTCAGCTCAACCTGCACCTCAAAATCTCTGCACACAGTCTGACAGTATGGTCCGTTTCTGCTCAGTCAAAACCTAGCTGCTAACATGAATACCAAATTACTTCTCACCCCCTCTGGACTAGGGCTGAACGTATTCATCAGGCAGAGTTGAACAGAGTAGAGGAAACTGAATCATAGGCTGGTGTGTAAATAAAAAGAGAACTGCAATATAAAAGGGGTCCTATTGCTGCCCTTTTCCAGGAGAAGGGAGTGAGGTTGTGCAGACTAAGTGATAGATAATAGGAAGAGAAATAGTAAAAGCCTAGATAAAAGTATCAGTCAAAAAAAGATACAGTATTGTCACCGGTAACCAAGAGTCTTCAATCTGACTCCAAGTGCAATGGAAACACTGAGGGGGAAAAAAAATGAACAAATAAACCAAAAAAAAAAAATCTAGAGACTAAAATGAGACAAGACAGAGCAGCAAGTACAGTCAAAGTATGGCAAGGAACTGAACAGCAGCATGGAAACAACAGGAAGGGAAAAAGCCAAACAGAAGAAAGTGCCCAAGACGGTGGGCAATTTTAGATCTTGCACAAAAATTAAAGCTAAGAACTATATAACATCTACATGCCAGTTTATTGATTACAAGAAGTCAGCTAGTTATCTGAAAAAAAACACTCTAGGTAAGTGCACGTTTTCAAGGAAACCACCTACAATAACATGGCTTCTGCAGATGCAGACATTCGCCAGTTATGGGAGCCATGCCAGGAACCCAATCTAAGTAAGTCAGGGTTGTGGGAAGAGATGACAGGATTGGGGGGGCTGGGGGAAGGAATTGTCCGTTTGGGGGTGGGGAGATCAGGGGTTAAAAACAGTCCAGCCAGGGTTGTAGGACTAGGAAGACTGCAGCTCCAGGGCTACGACAAGCAGCTGGGCTTTCCCATCCCAGGGCTGTGCGCCAAGTGTGTACAGATTCATTAGATCGAGCAACCCATTCCCAATCTAACCTTGTTCAACTCTTCAGGTGAACTAAGTTAGTTCAGACTGGCTATTTTTTTGCCCAATCTAACCTCTCTGAATGCCTGTACAGATTAGCACTTAGATAACCCTAGTTAGGTTGATCTAAGCATAATGTCTGCACATGCCCACAGACCCCCACCAAATAGCTAAAGAAAGAAAGAAACAGGCCACGTAAGCCTGAGATAGTGTTAACCTGGAGGGTTACCCAGGGACCTTTACATTTGCTTAAGGCTTTTTTTGGTTAAAAAGAAAGGACAAAACAGAATAGACTTGATTTGACAGGAACTGCACTGCTTAAATCAACTGCAGGAAAGCAGTGTGTGGACACAATCAAAGGGATGATGGAGTAGCTTGAAGGGAAGCAGCTCTTCCTAGCAAGTCGCATGAGCAAAAATTAGAAGCTAGAAGCTGGACAGAATCAAAGGAAATATGTCACTGAAAGGTGGGCAACAAGTTGCTTACAGACAACATCTCAGATGCCTCTCTGGCTGCAAACATAAGCTAAATAAATGAATGTGGGGTAGGAAAGGGAACCATGCTAGCTGGAAGGGAGCCTGCAACTTTATTTAGTCTAATAAGTAATGCACGACTTGGATTTCATGACATCCATAGCAACTGCATTTCTTTGCTAGAAATACTCCCAAGCCATATTTATTGTGCCTGGTATCTCACTGCCAAGCTCAGTGCTTCTCACTCCCCGTGGCTACAGTTTCCTTCTGGCCAGATTCTTTTTCCAGAACTGACACTTCATATTGATAGCCCAGGAAGAGACAGTCATCATCAAACTGGCCATGTCACTCAGCCTCAGGCTGAAATGCTGAAAGTGGTTGCACATGCCCAAATACAGGCATTTACTTGGAACCTCAGAGCAAACCCTGCTAACCCTTTATTTGTCTTTCCACAAGTGAGGGATTCTTCCTACAATCCTTGCTATATTAACAAATGTATGTGGTGTGCACTGCTGTAATATCTATGGACCACACAAATCTGGGTTCATGTAGCTCCACACCAGCATTGCAAGGTTAAAAAAAATAGCTCTACTGCCAGCTTTCAGATGGGGAAACTGAGGCACGGAAAGGCATGAGGTCTGATTTCCAGAGATTCAGAACATCCACAGATGCCACTGACCTTATTAAGTGTGGCAACAACACAGCACTTCTCCAAATTTGTGTGTGCAAGCCATGCTTTACTTCCCCATGGTCATACACAGAACTGCACAACAAAATCTTTTGACTTTTTCAAAAATATAGATTCAATGAGACTGAGACATTACACAACTACATTTAGATTTCACCAAGCTGTTTGGTTCTTCAGAGAAAGAACTCCATATTAAGGGGGAAACACATCTGAGGCTTTCCAACATTTAAAGCATTTAATTTCAACATTTTCTAAACAAAACTTCCATTTTTCTTTAACAGTCCGACTGTGATTCAAAATAGCCTCTCTCTTTATGATAAATATAAAACATCGACAATTGCTCAACAGAAGAAATATGTCATTTCAGGTCAGATGAGATATTTCTTTTAGACATAATTGAAACAACTTTTCATTTTGCAGCGAATGAGACATTTTCTCCAACTCCTACATAATTTGTTTGTGTTACTTTTTGATTTCTCAAACATTTTACATATGGGTGTGTGAAACAGGCCCTATTCAATTCGGATTTGGCCAGAATCAGGGACAGTGATTCAATTTGTTGATTTGGATCACTGTCCTCAATTCAATTCGGCTGAATCCAAATCTGAAGATTTGATGCTGATTCGGAGAATCAGCGATTTGGACATAGACGCAGCTTTAAATGTTTTTTCTACATACCTCAAGGTACCTGTGCAGCTTCTGCATGCTACAATGCTTGGGCAGATGGAGCGTCCCACGGGAGCACAGGGGGGCCCCCTGTGTGCTCGGTGGTGAACCTGGAAGTGAACCGGAAATACTTCCGGTCCACTTCTGGGTCTGCTGGGGAGCCGAGCTTGGGGAGTACACGGGGAGGGGGTGCACTCTCCAATGGACCCAGAAGTGAACCAGAAGTGCTTCTGGTCCACTTCCGGGTCTGGTGGGGACCCCACCCCCCGCACTCCTGTGGGACACTCCATGCACCCCAGCATTGCAGCACTCACGAGCCCCTGCTACCTAGAGGTATATAGAAAAAAACATTTTAAGCAGTGTCCATGTCCAAATCACCGAATTTTTCCAAATCTCTCCGAATTGATTTGGAGGGTTCCAATTCAGTTCGGAGAGATTAAAGGGTCCTCTGATTCAATCTGGATTTGAAGATTCAGCCACCGAATCAGGCCAAATCTCCACCAAATCAAATCAGGAACCAAAGCTTTGCACAGCCCTAATTTTACATGTTTTATTTTTCTGAATGACCTCAAAGGATTTTTTGGTTTTTTTATAAAGAATTACCAGTGAACCAAAAAATTGGTTTCTGCCCAGTGCCAGTGACACAAAGTCTGCAAAAGAGCCAGGACCTGACTAGATAATCCAATGGGCCCTTAAACTTTATGAGAATCCAGATCTTCTCATTCTCATTCAAATGCCTTAACAGCAAGGCCATTCC
>NW_005841856.1:2952255-2985290 GCF_000455745.1 Alligator sinensis | reverse complement strand
TACCTAAACAAATCCTTCAGCTAAGCTACTGCTTCCAACAAAACTAAAGCAATTTATTTCCCTTTGTTTACTGCAGTGCGAATAAAATGTAACTTCAGTATTTCACTTATTAGAATCAGGCTTATTTGAATTCTTTAATGTTATGCTCTGACTCATTCTGTAGATGGCAAGACAGCTTTTAGTTGTACCTTGAAATTCACTGTAATCGCAAATCTACTTCTAACCATGTTTTCTAGCCTCATATTTTAGCAACAACATATTGAGATGCACGTTGTTTTTAGGTAGAGATTCACATAATGTTGTTCATATAATTGCTGTTAAGAAACAATGCAGATGGATTTTTTTCATTTGACTTGTCTGCTGGAGATGATTATTGGGCTTCGCTCCTAAGTTTGTAATGATATAAATAAGAATTGACATTCCACTCATAGGTATACAGCAAAACACCCACTTTATTGAATCTTTTAAAGACTTGAAATTAAGAAACTAAGAGGCTTTTCTTGGCATTCATCTAGCATATATTTATATCTATAAAATCTGATCTCAGACTCCATTTCAGAATTGTTTAATTTAAGTTATCTCTGATTAGTACAGATCCTCCATGAAAAATAAGTATTGTGCTTCAGTGATAAAGGTTATCACATCTACAACTCAGAAGCTGAATGAATAAGTAATCAGTGTAGTATAAGTTAAGACTGGAGTCAAAACTACATTTATAACACCCCCCACCCCCCAAAAGCATGTGTAGAATATATAAAGGCCCTTTAAATTATTTGCTTTTTATGGTAGTTAGTAATAAAAGATATTGAACAATATCAGAGGATCATAAATCTCTACATATTCTGTTCGCTTAAAAAGGTTTTCCTGTTATTCCCTGCCAACCAATGCCTCTCCCAGCTCTCCCAATAATTTAAAAAACAAATTAACCTAACTTTACAATGCAGAGAAGTCTTATCTTCTAGGTTCTGAAAATAATATTGAGTGCTCATAGATGAGCACTGCATCAGAAAGAAATATATATATATATTAAACTATATTAAAATATATATATTAAAAAAAAAATATATATATATATATTATGCAGCCCTCTCTTGCTGGAAAAAATATGGTTTTCTTCCTCATACACTGGATACCACAAAGGGGGGAGAGAATTTACTCTCCTCTGTCCAGTACCCATCTGAAATATTTAGTAAGCGCTCGGTGTCAGGATGGTGAGGAAAGTGCTTTAATTTACTACACTAACACTTGATTCAGGGTGAGTCTGCTCAGGCTTTTAAAAACATCCAATCCATATTAGCAATGCCAACAAGCTTCAGGCAACAGCAAGTCACTTCCATACTAATACTAAATCTTCTCATTAGCATAGTCCTATTACAGTAACAGAATCCTTCCAGCATCTCCGTAGGAAAAACAAGGAGATGAACAGGGCAAAGGGCTAAGAGAAAGACCAGAGTACAGAAGTGACAGAAACATGGTTAGTGTCCAGCATCAATGGATGCCGATGAAATAAAAGTTGTGTCCTAATGTGATTTCAAAAGGTTAATTTGCACAGTGAAGGCTGCTGAAAAGTAAAATAAGGAGAGGGATCATTATGAGATACCATAGAAAGGTAAGATCAATATTATAACACATTTTCCTTTGAAGTATGCTTGGGCAAATCATGGATTTCTTTTCCCTAACAACACTGAAAAGTGGAGGAAAGATGTGGGGGAACATACCAAAACCATCTTTTGTTGGAAAATAAATAAGCAAATGTGCTTAGGCTCAGATAAAATCCTCTGTTTTACTAGAGTTGAAATGTTTTGTCTGAACTTTACTAAAAGAAATGTGAACCAGATTCAACCTGAAAATAAATATTTCATTTATATTTTAAACAATATTTTCACTTGCTTTAAAAAAAGAAGACAAAAGAAAAAAAAAAGATGGAAACAAAAGACTATTTTGAGTATTTTGCTGAAATTAAATTAATGGGAATCTGTGACGCAGTGTTACTCATCCTGTATTTTTCACCCCCAAAAGTTGCAGTTACAATATTTTGCCAGCCCTATTTTAAATTCTCTTCAAAGTCGAGGTGTCCAACATTACTAGGCCTTACCATAATTTCAGATGTGTGATGTATGAAATTCCCTCAGATACCTCATTAGAATGAAGGGCAAAGAATTCCTTATTGGTGCACATACTGGATAAAAAACATACATTTTTACCTTGAACTGAGTTTCAGTTATCAATCTGAGCAATGTAAAGTGAAAGAATTGTGCAGAAATAGGCTATAATTCAGTGAACTTTTAGCAAATTTCTTATTTATTTCTTTTTTCTCTTGAGGAGAAAATTAAATATATTTATTCATACAAAAAGAAAACATATTTTTCACAAAACAAAGTTATAGGTGTAGAGCTTCAATGTGCCTTGCTTACTACTTTTGGCATTTCCTCATCTTATAAAAATGGTCTCGATGTATATCTAGACCCCTGCTAGTTCTAAAACACCTGAGCTTGAATTAAGCTAGCATTATTTCTTGAAAGGCCAAGAAAGTGCAACCATAGTTTGACTCTGTTCAACCAAGCAATGCCTGTGCTTTGAACTGGTAGAAGCCTTTAAGTGCAAAAGCTTAGATAAGCTGATAAAGATGAAACCAGCAACGTCTGCAGTTGCTTAGATTTAATTCAATACATCTCTATGACACTCAAAGCTCAATGCTATTGCACATTTTAAAATAATGTTTCTATTGGGGAACAGGGAGGAGAGCATGTAAATAAAATTCTCTGTGCATGGATAATTCCATTTCCACTTTTTAAGAAAATAAATTATTTATTTTTAACAAAATTTTATATATATATATATATATACACACACACACATATATATATATACACACACACACACACCCCTCAGTTTCCATCTGGATAAAATTAGCAACATAGCTATTTTACGAAGCTAGAAAACCCTGAACAATTTACTGAGTTATTAGAATTTTCTCCCTCTCCCAGGAAAGAGGCCTCCTATTTCCAATATTAAACTAAATAAAGGAAGCTGAAATGGAGAAAACTAAATAGAGCACCACAAGTTATTTTATACATTTCTCAATCCACTGTTATACTTATTTGGCCCAAGTCCCTTAGCTAGGCTAAGCTGAGATATAGGCAACACTGGATGGACAGAAACAGCTTTAATGCACCATTAATTCCTCCCTATACATGGAACCAGATAGTGATAAGACATCTGGGCTGCTCTAAATTACATCCTGTTTCTCATAGGCTTGAAGTCCCACTCAAGAAGTTGAGGTTCTTTGGGTCACTGGCCACATGTCACTTTTGGAACTGCCTTTTGAGCATGACACCAGGAAACAAGTGGCATACAAAATGCTACAGCTCTCCATATTACCTGAGTACTTCTAAATAGAGGACTGAGAAATAAATCCATTGGCTCTGTGTTTGCTTTGTGTCACCAGAGTGGATCAAACAAAGTAGAATGGGATTTGATTTATCTACTATACAGACATACAGATTAACAATTCAGTAAAAGACTTTAACAATCTCCTTAACATAAAATATTCAGATAACTAGACATACTGACCGTAAAATAACCAGCTTTTTTGCCCTCCTTGTTCACATGAATGAAATAAACTCCACACACAACTGGTCCCACATATACCCATTGTAACGGCTGCAAACCTCCCAGGCCAGGTACAAACATTACACTTTTACTATTATAATTGCTCAGAAACTAGTCTAAACCTGTAACACTACAGAAGTTCAGTGTACAGATTAGTTTAAAAATGATGAAACACAGTCTAAAATAGACCTGGATGAATGTGCACTCAAACTTGAATGATTTATGTTACACTGGGGAATCAAACTTCTGTTGCAGATCCCCTATCAATTCATGTTAGGTTGCTGTCCGCCTGCATCCCAAGTGCCTTTGCAACCCCCTGCTAGCTCCCACTTGCAGGGAGGCCCCCAGGCTCTCAGAGCTGTCAGCACAGTGGCTGACCATGAAGGGGGAAGAGGGTGCTGAGCTGTGCCCTGCAGCTCAGTTGGGCTCCCTGGGTTTGTGCCCACTTGTGGAAGGAATGGGGGGTGGTCTCTGGGTGGGTGTGTGGGAGCCCACCCAGGGACTCCCATGTCCACAAAAGATGTCTATGTCTGATGATGTCAGGTGTGCTCCCTCATGCCCAGCAGCCCATCAGGGGTGGCCCAGCCACTCACCTGTGCCTGGCAGTCTCCAGCAGCCTGGGGAGCTTGCTGGGAGGTATGCAGGAGAACCCCCAACCTGCTGGTCTTGGTCACTGCAGGCAGCCTGCATTTCCCGCCCACCAAAGAGTGAACATGTGTTCTGTTCGCACCCAAATTAACCTATGCCACTTACAGAAACCCATATAAGATTGATCCATTCCACCTCAGGCTTTATCAATGTCTGTGCTTAGTCCTAGTGACATCAGTGGGACATACAAAGTTTTAACTGAGTGAGAGAGACAGACAGAGGGAAGTAAACTGTAGATCACAAATAAGATATAAAGTAATTTCATGTCATTGAATTTTCATGTCATTTAATTTTTTTTTCTATATCGCAACTGGGAGCACATAGGTAATTTGGTATTTCACACTGATTTTGAAAACAGATAAGCTGTTAATGTAAAATTGCTAAGTGAATCATTTCAGCAGCAAGCCGTTATGGGATGCAGTTATGGGAAGAGGTCATATATGCAAAACTAGGCTTTGCCCAATTGATTTCTAATTACAAAATCAAGGCTCGAGAGTTTGTGGTTAATAGCCCTTTCCCTTCACCCTGAAATACAAATATACCATATGCACTCTCACACAAACATGTGCAAACACAGAGAATGCCTCTAGTTGTTTTAGTGGGCAAGTACACATCCTGATAATATTTATCTAAGAATGAAGCCTACAATGCCTAATTGTAGGCCAACTATGGAATTAAGCCTACAATGTCTAATTGAAGGCCAGCTGTGATACAGCCAATTGTTTCTTACAATAAAGCCAGAAAGATAATGTCTGTTAAAAAACAAAAGGAGAGATTCTGGTAACAATAAAAACATTTCTGGGTAAAAAAAAAAAAAAGGCTATATATTCTATAATGTTATGTTATCTTTTCCGAAAAGTTGGTTCTTACCAACTTGATATACTTAATTATTTACTTTTCACGCAGAAGTGCAGATCTGTAGGACATCAAGTCTCTTGTCTCATTTAATCTTTGCATGAAATAAGACAATTCTTTGGATGAAAAGAAGGGGAGAGCACATTCTACTTATTAAGCGTTCTTAACGTAAGGAAGTGTTTCAGATGAGTACATCGTGTATCCTCAGTGTACAAGAAAGCAGCATGAAGGTGATCAGTGGAAATACATTTGGAAAATCTTGAGATGACATATTGTGTTCAAGAACATTTTATTCGCAAGTCTATTCAGATCATAGATGTATGCATGGCAAACAAACTACATTTCAGAAATTAAGGTCTTCAACTAATTGAGTTTATCCCTGCTAAGTGGTTACACCCAAGCAAATCTTTAAATATCATGGACCACTTTCCAGAGCAACTCAAGTCCTGTACCTGTGCATGTGATTACTTGAATAATTAACACGTATGAGTGTAATCACCATGCATGAGAAAGGCAGAATCAAGCTCCGAGCTACTTGTTACCCCTGCCTTTGATACTTATAAATAAGTGGATGTGAGGTTGGGAAAACTGCAATTTTTCTACCATACTAGCTGCTAATGTTTTGTCTTATCCTTTTTTCTATAACATTAAAGGAAAGAAAACAAACATAAATACTTTATACAATAAGCTTAAAGGATTTTCTTAAGAGACAAAGGCAGATAAGGTTCTTTGGGTAAATCCAATATCTTTTATTAGACGAACTCAAACAGTTGGAAAAAAATCTTCTCTGCAAGCTTTTGGGAGCTCAAAAGCTTGCAAAGAAGAATTTTTCCAACTACTTGCATTGGTCTAATAAAAGATATCAGATTTACCCAAATAACTTTGTCTGCCTATGTACTTAGATCAACACGGCTACAACCTATACCCCTTAAGAGACAAATACTTTCTATTTACTACAGGATGTTGCACTAAATTCTCTGCCGCAGTCTACCAGTTCTATGTCTGTAGGACTGCATTGTCAGTGGGATTTCCAGGGTAAAAGTGCGGCAATTTACTGGAGAATCAGGCCTTTTCTCGCTCTCCCATCCTCAATCCCCTTCTCACCTATCCAATGTCACACAAACTATCCTGCAAAGGATAAACAGCATCAGGAATACAGTTGTGCATATCTGAGTAACAGGTTTTTAATCGTGTACTGCTAGCATACCAGCTTGCAAGCCAGCAGTCAAATTTTGTGGTGGCATCACCCACAGATGTTTCACAGAAAGTGAGACACAGGGAGTTGTCAACCCACTGTGA
This sequence comes from Alligator sinensis, assembly GCF_000455745.1. Taxonomy (NCBI): domain Eukaryota; kingdom Metazoa; phylum Chordata; order Crocodylia; family Alligatoridae; genus Alligator; species Alligator sinensis. The sequence goes on along the minus strand of NW_005841856.1, from coordinate 2,978,876 downwards.
ATCAATTTATTCATTCTCACCATCTCTCCAGTCAATTTCATCCTTCAAGGTGCAAATTAGAAATACAGATGTATGCTCTGAAAAAGCTTTCCAGATTCAACCTTTAGAAAAATGAGACAAGAGCCTGTTGGCTCTGATCCAGCATAGTGCCAGCTTAAAATATCTGAAGTGTCCTTTCCTCATGCACTGTCTCCAAACCATAGAGAAAAACAGACCCAAACTTTTTATCCTAGCTAGTTTGTAAGTACAAATCTGAGGCTCTAACATACCATCTCGCCCTAGGGGGCTTCCTGCCCTGCAAAAACATTTCACCAAATTCCACTGAGACTCTGATAGAGGTTACTCTGTCCCTGCACAGCAGGTGGAACTGTAAAGCACAAGGTCTGTACTAGCATCTAAATTACCCCCTGAAGTTTTGTCAGATCCCACCATGGCTCATGCATGGAAGTTCAAGGATGAGCAGGTTATCTAAGGAACTGGAATTGAATCTTAGCTATTTAAAGAGATGCCCTTTAGTCTCCGCTGCCACAAAGAAGCAACTGATATATTATGAGTGTTATTTAGACTAAGCTCTTCAGAGAAGGAATGCTTTGTTAATTTATTTGCACAGTGACTACTCACAACAATGGACTGGGTAGACCAAGGCTGGGAGGCCAAGAGTGGCTCCGTACAGACTGCCACTGCTGCTGAGGAGGTCGAGCCTGTTCTGTCAGGATTTCTGTCCTCCAAAATCTGCTTTAACAGTAGTTTAAAGATGATCATGAGAATATAGTTTTATTAATATGAAAGTAGATTGGCTTTACGTGCCTAAACCTGCCTCAGACTGTGTTAGTGCTAAAGAGTTTAGAGTATGTACAGCTGTCCAAATGAGGAGCACTAGTCATTTTCAGTTTGTAGTTCTGACATGTATTATAGTTTGTTCTCCAATATTTCAAAAGATGTACATTAAGAGTCTTCTGGAAAAAGGAAGCTGAACTGGAACAGCCTCACCAACAATATACAAGGCAACCTTTAACTATTCAGCAGAGCTGGCCTTAGGGAAAATGGTTCCCTGGATGAACTTGTATTTTGGCACCTCCCCCAACCCCTGATGCCTCCATCTACTACTGCGCCCCACCCTCCCCAAGTCATTGGCACCACTGCCTGCTGCACAGGGGCTCTTTTTGATGGGCCGGGGAGCTGAGCAGGGTGAATTCCTGTGGCAGGGACTGCCAGCTGCTGTCCTGTGGAGCCGAACTGGAGGGAGCAACAGCCTGCAATGACTGGCTGGTGAGTGCCAACATGGGGGCCCAGGTGACCTGGTGGCTGCTAGAGGGCTCCTCCAGTGCCTGACATGCAACCCGCCACATGCAGGTGAGACTTGGCCAGAGCCCTCCCCTGATCCCCTCTGCAGGCCACAAGCCCCAGCCTGGGGCTCCCTGCATGCACAACCCTGCTCTGCCCTGCCCCACCTAGGCAGAAGCAGATGCCATTGCTACTGCCACCCCTGCACAAAGCATCTTGGGCAGGCTGCCCTGCCCCACCCCATACTACCGACATCCCTTTCTCCCTCCCCAGCATTGCAAGGACCCCAAGCAACACCTCAAGCCTGCGTTGCTACCTGCTGCTCACAATGCCTCTGTGTGTGTGTGTGTGTGTGTGTGTGTGTGTGTGTGCGCGCGCGCGTGCACACGCGCATGCACGTGGCACGCCCCTGAGTATGGCAGTCACCCATGCTGCCCACCTCTAAGGCCAGCTCTGCTATTCAGCTAGGACTTCACAGAGTAAAAACAGATCATTCTAATATAGAGGTACAAAATAAAGTAACGCTATCACTATACATTGCTCTTTCATTTCAAACTGCCAAGAGTATATAAAAATCCAGATTTTAGACTATTAATACAGTTTAAAAGATGCTTTTTTTATAAACCAGCCATCTCCTTAATTTTACATTCACTTTGCATTTTTAATCAGCAGACTTTAATGATCTGCATGTATATAAATGTCATAACCTCTGAAGTTCTATTTCATTAAGAATGAACGTGGATATGATGGACCTACCCCAAGCAGATATACACATGTCCACAAGCCAGCACTTCATAAAATTCAGAATTGCTATGCAGGAAATGACATCCTCAAGCTTAGACCTATATCATTGCCACTGAATTTCTGACCTGGCCATTTCAAACAGTCAAAAGATGTAAACTAAGTGTACATACAAGTGTTACACTTAGATCAACCTAGTTAGGGTTAGGTTGACCTAAGTGGCAATCTGTAGACATTCAGGGAAGTTAGAATGGGCAAAAAATGACTGGCTTGATATTAGTTCATTTAAGGAAGTGAACTAAATTAGATCAAGACTGGGTAAACCCAATCTAACAAAACGTCTTTACATGTTCAGAGCACAGCATTGAGGCTGGAAAGATCCAGTTGCTTTCCCCAGCCCTGGAGTTGTATTTTCCTATCTCTTCCTCCCTGACCACACTATTTATTTATATTTTTCATTTTGTTCTGGTGAACACTGCACACAGAAGCAGTTTTAACTTTGAGTCACTCAAGAATATTTAGGCTATGTGCTTCAATGGAGTTGGAAGTTTATTCTGAATTTACCATTTCCTTTCTTTGTAGGTAAAAAATGTGGGAAAGAGACTTTTCCAGTTCTAAAAAATGAATCAATGAATGGACAGAATTTCAAACATATTTTTGGACTGTATGACATTCTTGGTATAAGCACCAGTTTTCTTACACAGACTGTATACTAGGTATTTTGCAATGCAAAGGCACAAACAGTTCTAAACAATGATTCCAAAATTCAAAGTCTCAGAGGGGTAAGCTTTAGTCCAAATTAATGCTGCAATTCATACAGCTGGTTGACTTACTGTTAATGTGGTACTTTTCAAAGATTTTAACACACTTTGTTGATTGTTTGCTCAAGACATATGGTTTGAATGAGCTGGGCAGTGTACGGTACAGCTGGCAGACTAGATATCAAAATCTGGCAATAAGCCTTAGAACTATTTGTGCCTATGCACTGCGACACATTTTCAGGCAAATTTTACTCTGTTTTACAAGTGTAAATCTAAACAGTTCTACTTACGTTAATGGAATTACTCCTGCTTTACATGGATGTAATTGACTCCTGCTGTGTAAGAGCATACATTCTTAAAGAGTCTAATAATGTGATATAATCAGAAACATTACTTATAATTAAAAATGTTCTCATACTCATGATCTCAAAGATGGGGATATATTATCTCCAGTTTATGGACTGGGAAGCAGTAGTCTGGATACTAAATCCAATGTCTTCTGGAAAATCAATCGCATAGGTGGGAAGGGGAAAACTTAGTCTTCTGCTGTAACTACTGCCTGCCAGGGCTGAAGTCCATGGGTTGAGCAAAATTCCTCTCCTGAAGGTCTAAACAAACTTCCAACATTATCTGAATACTATTTCTGTGGTTTAATTTAATAAATGAAGCATCATTTTTAGACTCTCAGCATAATAAACTCTCATTTGCACTGAGTAGATTCATAAATTCATGCTGTTAAAAAACTGTTTTCATCAGAGATGGGCCAACCTCCCATGGTGTTCGTTCACATTCCAGTTCTGAACAGCAGGAGGGAGTTTGCCCATCACAAGCGTTCCGTTATCATTAGAGAATTTCCTTTAGTGCTGCTTGAGAAGCCAATGCAGATACTGAGAGTGACTCTCATCTCAAACAAAGTACACACAAATGTGAATTTCGGAGTGTACAGTCCCAATTTTTCAGCTAAGCGTATCATATTTTTATGCTAGATGGGTTCAACATAATGAATTGAGATGAATAATAACAGAAGTGAAGAAACGTCAAACTCTCCCACAGATGTGCTTGACTGTGCATATGGGAGGTACATTTCTAGTGAGTGGTATTTTTAAAATCTCTGTTTTAACGCAAAGGCTTCATTATATATGATGTAGATTTTCTTGTGAAAATGCTCTTGCAAGAAACCGACCACCTTCTTGGAAAGAAGACCAAACAGAAGAGCAGAGAGTAGTTGCCTCACTTGAATGTTCTTCCATTCAAATCAGAAAAAACCCCAGAAATCAATGTTTCTTGGGCAACACATGTCAGATAGCAATTCCTGGTGATGACAATACTAATTCCAGTACTTCAACTTCTATGAAGAACAATTTTTATTGATAACCAGTCAGAGCCATTTGTGAAAATTAAATTTTAGTAAAAAATGGAAATGGATTTTTCCATGTCCTCCCACCCCATTTCTTTAGTGACCTTAATAACAACCCCTTTGCAAATGAGATATAAAGTCACTTCAATTGCTTGGACAAATAGGAAGCAAAATGAGTTATTCTTTATATACGAGTTATTCTCTTAGTCCTTAGTAGATTTCCCATCAAGGTGTTATATTCCTGGTAAGCATATACAAAAAAAAAAAAAAGGGAAAAGTTGTATATTTTTACAGGGAAAACATTGACAACATCAACGTGCATGACCAGAGCACAATAAAAGATGTCAAGTATATTTAAGTCAAGTACAAAGAAGTTCATTTTACTGGGAGTGTAGCAAGGGAATAACCTGGAAAAGATTTACAACACATAACATTTTCTTTATTTAGATCATCAAGCGGAAGAGTCAATGTTACTTGTGTCTGTATGGGCTTGTGCAGAATGTTCTCTTTTTCTTTGAAAGATGATGTGGCATATGCTGTCACACATGTAAGGGAGAACTTTACAGACCTCTGACTTTAATGCTACAGTGGCATTTAGTAATGGGAGGTTTTGTAGAGAGAGTGAAAGAATTATGAATTGTTGAAAGGGAATATATAGAAAGTTAAGAGAAAGAATATGGCTTAAGGCATATGGGAGAGAGCAAGAGCATTGTAACAATTGTCCTCTTTTCTAACCACAGTCAAAAGTTACACTGGAGGATTAGAACATTTGAGATGAACATCATATTTCTTTAAAAGGATTTTGGTTTTCTTTGCCTAGCATTCATTTGGATGTGAAGAACATTCTATATTTTGAGAGCCCCAAGCTATTTGCTGCTCATATTACAGCCACTAATCCCCAGGAGATTTACAAATTAGGTGTTTCCCTACTTCTCCTGCCTGTACAGCCTGGTAGGATAGAAATACTCAGTGCATGATTAAGGTACAGAGATGGTAGTGCCCTCACTGCTTCTAGCCAAGAGCTTACTTGTTAGGGCATTCACCTGGAATGGGGGAATCAGTTCCCTCCTCTGCCTAATTAGGAACAGGGACTTGAACACAGGTCTCCCACTTCTCAAGACAGTGCCATAAACACAGGGACATCACGTGTCTCTCCCCTCTCTCTCTTTCTGTTGCTCAGATATTTAATGATCATTGCAAAGTGAAACAACGTCAGCAGGATAGAGGAGACCCGCACCAGAACATCCAATAACCCAACGTTTAAAACATTCTCTCCTATTGAAGAGAGTCAGAGAGAGAGAGAGAGAGAGAGAGAAAAGACTGATCTGGCATAAGGCTGGAAAGATGTTTATACCTGTATTTATGATGGTTAAATGACACCATAATTTATACCAATGTAGATTGCACTGAGCTACAGAACAGAAAAACATGCAGCTCTCTTGGGGTAGCTTAGTGCTGTAGGCTGTTATTACAGTCTGATGCTCCCTGGGTGCGTCTCCACAAGACGAGGTACAGTGATGTAGCATCAGCAGGCACTAACTGTGATGCCACCACTACTGCGCAGTAGGGTTGGAAATGACCTGTGCACTTCTGAGCCTGCACAGTACTGGCAGGTACTGCATAGTCATTTAGTACTTGCTAAAACAAGTATTAAATGACTGAACAGTACCAACTGAGCAGTGGGGTGCACGTGTAGTCGTGCCCCCTCTGTAGCATAAGAAGGGCAGACTGGAGCACCAGCCTTGGACACAGACTATGTTGGGTCACCAGAATTGCCCCCCAGGACTCTTTACCCTCTCCCCCAGTGAGAGCAGTCTCATGGTTCCCTCTCACCACCTTGGCACTCAACGAGCTTGTTTTGCCTCTGCCCCTGAGGAAGCAAAGAGGAGCAAATAGTTGCTTCCTTCCCTTGAGAAAATGACTAGCTGGAGATAAGCTGCAGAAAAACAACACTCAATTTACACAGTAAAAAATTCTGCACCATTTTTCTGGGGTCACTCCTATACCAGATTCAAGTAAATCACTGGTAGGTGTGTATTTTGAAGGAAGCTCTTTTCAATATTGATGTAGATGTCAATCACACTGCTGTAAAGGGACATTTTTACACATGCTCCAGGTTGGGGAGGGGGATGTTTTAACTAGATCGGTTCTTGGGAGCCACTCTAAAATGCCTGCAATCTCTCATGTACTCAGCATCCCATATTTCAAAATGGTGGGGACACTTTAACTAAAATTGTCAAATGAGCTTTGGATCAACCATCCCCACTGCCATTTTGAAATGCAGGATGCTGAGTACAGGAGACGCTGCAGGACACTAGAGCATTCTGATTAGAATGATTACTAATTAATCAAGTCTGTTCTAATCAGAACATATTGGAGCACATGTACAGGTGCCCAAAGTGTAAAATTCCAGTGCAGGGATCATGCTACTTATGTGTTTGTACAAGATGGATGCAATGCACTCTTTCTTGGCTGTGAACCATAGAATCATAGAAAAATAAGATTAGAAGGGACCTGAGGAAGTCATCTAGTCCAACCCCCTGCTCAAAGCGGGACCATCGCCAACTACATCATTCCAGCCAAGGTTTTGTCTAGCCGGGTACTGAAAACCCCCAAGAATGGAGATTCCACAACCTCTACAGGTAACCTGTTCCAGTGCTTTACTACCCTTGTAGTGACAACTTTTTCATAATATCTAACCTAAACGTCCCTTGCTGCAATTTGAAACCATTGCTCCTTGTTCTGTCGCCTGCCACCACTGAGAACAGTCTAGCTCCAGCCTCTTTTGAACCACTCTTCAGGTAGTTGAAAGCTGCTATTAAATCTCCTCTTGGTCTTCTCTTCTCTAGACTAAATAAACCCATTTCCCTCAGCCTTTTCTCAGAAGCCATGTCCCCCCCATTTTCCTTGCTCTCTGCTGGACTCTCTCCAATTTGTCCACATTCTTTCTGTAGTATGGAGCCCAGAACTGGACACAGTACTCCAGATGTGGCCTCACCAGTGCTGAATAAAGGGGAATAATCACTACCTTTGATCTGCTGGCAACACTCCTACTATGCAGCCCAGCATGCCATTAGCCTTCTTGGCAACAAGGGCACACTGCTGGCTCAGATTCACCTTATTGTCCACTGTAACCCCCAGGGAAATGTAATCCTTTCCTGCAGAGCTTCTGCACAGCCAGTCACCCCCAGCCCGTACCGGTGCATGGGGTTATTCCGTCCTAAGTGTAGGACTTTGCACTTGTCCTTCTTGAACCCCATGAGATTCCTTTTGGCCCAATCCTTCAATTTGTCTCAGTCACTCTGAATCCTAGCTCTACCATCCATTTTATCTACTATTCGCCCCCAGCTCTGTGTCATCTGCAAACTTGCTGAGAGTGAACTGTATGTCATATTCCTGTTCATTACTGAAGATATTGAACCCTGGGGCTCTCCACTTGGTACCAGCTGCCATCTAAACATCGAGCCATTGACTACAACCCGCTGAGTCTGGTGATCCAGCCAGTTTTCTATCTACCTCACAGTCCATTCATCCAGCCTGTACTTCCTTAGCTTGCCTGTGAGAAAGTTGTGGGAGACCACATCAAAAACCTTGCTAAAATCAAGGTATACCACATCCACTGGTCTCCCCACATCCACAGAGCAGTCATCTCATTATAGAAGGCAATCAGTTTGCTCAGGCATGACTTGCCCTTGGTGAATCCATGCTGACTGTTCCTAATCACCCTTTTCTCCTCAAGGTGCTTAGAAGGGATTCCTTAAGGATCCGCTCCCTGATTTTTCCAGGCAATGAGGTGAGGCTGACTGGTCTGTAGTTCCCTGGATCCTCCTTTTTCCCTTTCTGAAAGATGGGCACTATGTTTGCTCTTTTCCAATCATAGGAGACCTCGCCTGACCACCATGAGTTTTCAAGGATTATGGCCAACGGCTCTGCAATGAGATTAGCAAACTCCCTCAACACCCTCAAGTACATCCTGTCTGACCCATGGACTTGTACACATCTAGCTTTTCTAAGTATTCCCTAACCTGCTCTTTCACCATGGTTGGCTGCTCACCTCCTCCTGAAAATGTACTGCCAGGTGCATTAGTATGGGAACTGACCTTGCCTGTGAAGACAGAGGCGAAGAAGGCATTGAGCACCTCAGTCTTTTCTGCATCCTCTGTCACTAGGTTGCTCCCCCATTCAGTAAGGGACCTGCACTTTCCCTGATCCTCCTCTTGTTACTGAAATGCTTGAAGAAACTCTTCTTGTTACCCTTCACATCCCTTGCTAGTTGTAACTCCAATTGTGCTTTGGCTTTCCTGACTTCACGCCTGCATGCCCAAGGAATACAGGTTTCCCTCACTTCATGCTGCACTTGCTTTCCTGGAAATTGGCACCTAACTCAAATTCACATAAAGGGATCCCACTTTACCATGTTACAAACAGGGATATATTCCAAGACCTCAACTGTACTGACCTGTAGACCCATTTCTATCACTTTTACAAGACAAGTTTGGTATTTACCAACATCAGACAGTACACACAAGTACAGGGCACTATCATAATGGGGATGGCAACTACAGAAATACATGTCACCGACAATGAGTGAGAAGCACAGATCCACGCAGGAGACGATATTTTGGTGTGTGTCACTCCCACAATGCACCGCACAAAGCAGCTGATTGTGGGCTTCCACCACACTGATTGCACAAGAGTGAATTTACCTCACATAAAACTAAATTTTTGTATAAAAAGGGTCATCACATAAGAGTGAATTAGCACATACACAACCTGCATAAAGTGAGGGAAACCTGTATTCTTATATTGTCCTCCCTAGTTGTATGTCCAAATTGCCACTTCTTATAAGCTTCCTTTTTGTGATTTAATTAATTAAAGAGTTTCCTGCTAAGCCAAGCTGGTCTTCTGCCATACTTGCTAGTCTTCCTGCACATCAGGATGGTTTGGTCCTGCACTCTCAGTGAGGCTTCTTTGAAGTACAGCAAGCTCTCCTGGACTCCTCTCCCCTCAGTCTGGCTTCCCAGGGGATCCTGCTCATGAGTTCCCTGAGGGAGTCCAAGTCTGATTTCTGAAGTCCAGGGTCCTTACTCTGCTGCTCTCCTTCCTTCCTTTCCTCAGGATCCTGAACTCAATCATCTCCTGGTCACTGCTGTCCAAGTTGCCATCTACTACATTCCCCACCAATCTTTCCAAGTTTGTGAGGAGCAGGTCAGGACAGCATAGCTCCTCACTGGCAGCTTCAGCACTCGCACCAGGAAGTTGTCCCCAGAACTCTGCAAAAACTTCTTGCCTTATCTGCACACTGCTGTATTGCCCTCCCAGAAGATGTCAGGGTGATTGAAGTCCCCTGTGAAAACCGGGGCCTGTGATCAGGAAACTTCTGCTAGCCATTTGAAGAAAGCCTCATCCACCACTTCCTCCTGGTCTCGTGGTCTATAGCAGACCCCCACCACAACATCACCCTTGCTGCTCTCCCCTCGGACCCTAACCCAGAGACTTTCAATAGGCCTGTCTCCAGTTTCATACTGGAGCTCATCATATGACTCTTTTACATAAAGCGCAACTCCTCTTCTCCTCTGCCTGTTCTTCCCGAATAGTTTATACCAATAGGCAACAGAGATGGGTGTGACAGAATTCAAGAATCCAGGAACTGAACTCCACCTGCTTATCTGATTTAATAACCAAAGCGACTTGTTACAAGGTAATTTTAGGCCGCTCCTGGAGCTCTTAACCCCTGCATTAGTTGCACATTAACACCTTTTTAAGTGGTGAAAAGCACTCATTATTCACTTTAAGTTTATGACACCCCAGGTAGGATTATCTCTAATTGCCTAATTTTGCTCCTGTTCCATTAAGGTGTGGCCATTCTCCACAACTATACCACCAAAATTGAGCCAGCACTACAGCCCTGGAGTGCCCAGTTTCCAGTCTAGTTTGCTAATCCAAATGCCTGGGCTGGGCTTGAGCCATGCAGGGAGCAGTAGGCTGATGCTTGCCCTCCTCCTGACCCATGACTGAACCTGAGCTCAGCTCAGTACCTGTGCCCCCAGGACCTGGACAAATGACCTGGCATGGCCTGATGGCTGGACCAGGGTGGAACTTGGTGGCTGCAGCACGGCAACCCAAGGATGGTTCCCGCTGACCCTGTGCTATGCCAGGCTTTGCAGGGTCCAGATGCTGCCTCCCCCTGCCTGGCTTGCCCAGCAATGGCTGTGGCTGGTAGGTGCCTGAAGCCTCTGAACCCTCCATAGCAGCTGGGCATCTCTGGGCATGGAGCGCAGGACTTGGTGCTGCCCATTTGGGCTGGGGCTGCACAAAGCAGGAGGGGAGGCTGTGCCACTCACAGCCACCTCCCAAGCCCAGTGGAGAAAGAAAGTTCCCTCCCTGTACCCCAACCCCAAGGAGCGTTCCCGCACCGCTGGGCCCAAGTAGAGCAAGCAAACTCCAGGGCTGCAGCACTGGCTCTGGCTGGAGGGAGCACTGAGCCAGTCCTGCCCCTAGTTCCTAGTCCCAGTCCAGGAACATGCCTGGGCCCCATGGACCTCAAGCAGCAAGCTGGTCCAGGCAGGGTTGGAAATACTGTGGCTGCTGGGTGCTCCAGGGCTGTGGTGCTTACTCTGCCCAGCAGGAGCAGCAAGCCAGTTCTGCTCCTAGCTCCTAGTCCTGCCCATGCTCACCAAGCCTCTACTGGCAATTCAGTTGTGCAGGTGAAGGATAATCAGAAATGGTTTTTCACCATAAGGTGTGACTGCTCCACTAAGCTGAACAACACTAAGCTGATTAGCATTTGTTCACCTTACAGTGTAAGGTGTGACAAAGCCCAAAGTTGCTTCATAGTTGAACTATAATTTATCTTAATAATACATCCTTTTTCCCCAGTAAATCTGAAAAGGCGGTTTGCTGAATGATGATTTTTTCAGTGTTTTCAAACAAATCAAAGAGAACATTCACAGATAAATACCTAAATAATCAGATAAACTTGGAATTAGGTGAGATGGGACTTGCAAAACTAGACTTTGAGACCCGAGCAAATATATAGCCAAATTGTGCCCTTAGTTAATTCCAGTCAATCCTGAAGAATACCAGAGAAGCCCTGTAGTTTCATAAAACAAAGCTGACCAACTGAGAATAGGATTTATAAATAATGAGTTTTGGCAATTAGTAACCACTACTTAAAATACCCAAATGACCTGCATTAAAGAATGACATAAAGATGCAAAAAACAGTAAGTCAAAATCTTAATCTAGCATAGAGTAACATTCTTCCTTACTCTGATAAATCTAACAGATTTATAACTAGAGCTACAGCAGGGCTAGGCAACCCCCAGCGCACGTGCCAGAGCATGGCACATGAAGACAGTTTGCTTGGCATGCACACCTAGGGGCAGAGAGCAGGGAGGAGACAAGGGCTGCGCTGCCACAACAAAGGATCAAGCAACTTGCGGCTGCTCCACCACGCACCCCTGGCACGCCAACATCTTACAAATCGAGGTTGCAAGTGTTTTTGGCACCCTGCCCAAAAACATTGCCGACCTCTGAGCTAACAGCACTGTTAAAATGACAGTTACTCTGCTGGTTGACTTACCACCAGCAAACCCAGAAGGGGTTGGATTTGTTTCCATCCTCTCTGCTCTGTTGTCACAAGCATACTTGCTGTTGGAAGTTATGAGGAATATGAAAGCAAGCAGACCACTGGTAAATGGAGATGTAAATAGTCAACCCCCAAAACCAAAATAGAAATAAAAGGCTTCATTTTACCAAAATAGCCCTGAAAGTCTCCTTTATCAGATCTGGTTTGCCTAAAACTATTCCTTTAGCTTTTCATCTGCAATTCAGCAGTGGCTTTCGTCCTCTCTCCCTTCAATCCCTATGATTTATGTCTGAAGGCATGAAATAAATTAACTGCTCTGTATTGCATTGCAACCCAGGAAATGCTAAACACTCGCCTGTTTCTTTCCTTCCCTTTGTGTTCCTCTTGCTCACCCAGGTAAGAAAAAGAACCTGAAACATGAATTGTGTTTTCAAGTTTTTCACTGTCAAGTTAACAAAAAAAATACAAAAAATGAAGAATTACAAAAAAAGGCTGCAAGCCTGTGCTTTGAGCCATTGTTTAAACAATACATACTTTAGACAAATATACATATATATTCCCCTGCAGTTCTGGATTAATCAAACAGGGTGGCCTGTAAAGGAAGGGGAAATAAAGTACTAGTTATAAAAATAACAACATTTGTTCAAGTTTTCTCCTACAAGCTTATTGAAGTTCTAATTGTGTCCTGAAAGTCTCTCTTTTAAGGCCTGGATCTTTTTGAAGGTTAACTTTTAGATCTACTGAGATTAAGCACAATATGCCAATGATTGCAAGATTTGATTACCTGTATAAAATTATGCTCACTCACTGTTCCAAGGCAAGACACTCCTGGATAAATTTACATTAAAGAGGAAATATACTGAACATAAATAGAAAATATTTTCCCGTTATACTTCGTAAGATGCAGAAAATATTACTTGTGATAGAGGATTATGAATGAGACAATTACTGAGAGCCTAATGTATCTGAAGCTACAATAAAGGAGAGAGAAAAACCTAATCAAGTGATTATTGACTGTTGCTCCTGCTCATTGTAACAAAAGGCCAGAATAGTACCAAGGACAAAGTGAGATGCAATTTTTGTGTAATGCATTATATACAATGATACCTTTATTACTTGTACGGCCCATCACTAATTCAGATAAATGAAATTATATCAGCTTTTATTTGACAGCCGGTGTACTTTATGTCTCTCCAAACAAGCTTAATAGGTGATGTTTCCTATTAAAAGTCAATTGGAAGGAATAGAGAGTTAGAAATATATAGGCTAAATGTTCCCTCCTTATAATTCTTTCATTTCTCTTCTGTAACCTCAGTAAATGCAATGCATTTCTGCCAGGCAAAGCTGCCTGGCCAAAGGAATCCATGTTAAAATAAGGTGAGCAGAGAATCATGGTAGGTTTTGATCCCAGGAAATAAAGCATGTCTCATTAACCTACTGCAGTACTTCTGTCAAGTATATAACCCAGTTATGCAAACATTGCATAATTATTATCCTAAACAGCCAGACTTGTTCAGCTCTAAGGTGCCACCCTGCTCTGCTTTCTGCCTGACTTCCAACTAGCATGGTTATCTATATCTTATTATCTTAAACATTGAAATTAAAATTATAAAGACACAAAGAAAATACCTTTGTTCAAATTGGTTGATACTGAAACCATATGGAATAAAACAACAATATAAATTGCCGAAAAGCTAATATGCCATTCTTCCCAATAGTTATTAGGAAGTTAGTGTGGTGATGCCCTTAAAATATTATATAACCTATTCTGTGTGGGAGGAAGAATGGTTTTCTTGGTAAAGCAAAGGAATAAGAATGGACATTTAACTTCTTCAGGTGTAGAGCTCAGATCCTTCCACAGGATTTTATATGGGAAATATAACTGGCTAATTCCTCAATATAGTCAAAAAGGTTTTGGTGGCTGTGACATTATTTTCCATGGATCCAATTACAGGATTGGGCTTTTAGTGTATACCATTGTAAAATTAATTTTCTCTCTCCATGCTTCTATATTGCCATTTCCAATATGGTGGCATCTACCTTCATGTCACTTATCCACTAACTTTTATAAAGTGCTTTGAAATCATCAAATGGAAAGTATTATATTAATGCCGGGACAAAGCTGGCAGGAAATATGCTAAAGTAAAAAAAATGTAATAGAACATTCACTTCAGAGTCCTTTTTAAAAAAATGTAGTAATATGGGGAAAAAGTCAGCATAAGATATCTTAAATTAATAGGTTTAATTAGGTTATTTAAATACATTTAAATAAAAGCAACACTTTGTAACTATTTGAAACATTTAGATGACTAATTTCTTATCATCTCTCATAGGATATTTTTTAGGAATTGTGTCAGGGGCTTAAGTGCACATGCAAGCAATAGAGAAGCTATTAAACGATGTCCCCTTGGGAACCTGAGTGGTGTCTTAACTACTTTTCTGCTCTATGACCGAACTTGGATGTGATGCAATATTACCTCAAAACTGGTGATTTCTTTGGGGATCCAGCACATACCACTGACACACAGGTTACAAAAAAAAAAAAAAAAGCACTAGGTACAAAAGAGGTTAATTGATATTTCTCAACAAAAATGCCACAGGACATCCAGATTCATTTTGGACAGGTGACACTGCTGGTAAGGGTGATATCAATTGGTTGTGCTCTTACATACAATTCCTTGCCATAATAATTATGGCCTCACCAATGAAACCGAATGGCCTCTCAATCAGTTGTAAAACAGGAGGGACCAGGGGACAAATAATCCCTTCTATAAAACACATTACCCCCCAGCAACTTTTATCATTTCATTCATTGTCTTTGTTCATTCACTTGCTCATTTATTTGTTCTTTCATTCTGTCTTTTATCTCCTCATCCTCCCTCATACACCAGCAAGTACGGAAAAGTAGTTTGGGGCAGGCAGTGCTAAAGAATGTCGTACGCTAAATATAGACAAATCTTGGACTTTTCCACTAATTTGAGCTGAGGGAGGAAAAAGCAAAGCGGCCTTGCAGCAAGGGTTCTGGATTGCTCCTGAACTGCTATATATAAATAAATATATTTAAAAATGTATTCCAAAGATTTTTGGAGAGGAGATATACTCTACAGCATGAAGTTTTATAAAAGAGAAATTTAGGTTCAAAGATATTAGGAGGGCTTTATAAGGACAAGAGACTCATTAGTTGGGTGTCTGAGAGAAGAATAAATCAAGGATTAAATGCTACAGGATTATTGGTGTCCCTGAGGATTCTGATACAAATGACCCTGAGCGATTTCTCCAATAAGTGGCTCATGGGGACACAGAGTCACGTGAACTATCTACAGACTGTGTCCTGCAGGAAGGTTGCCAAGACAGCAGAATCCTTCTACAGATACATTGGCACGTACCAGCTTGGATGCTGGTGGATTACTGAAATTCTGAAAGTTTCTACGAGTGAAATCAAAGTTCAAGGGAATCAACATTTATCTTCTTTAATAAAAGTTCTTTGAGAATACAAACCTACTTTGTTGAGATGGGATTAGATCTTTGCATTCACAAATAAACTTAGAGCCTTAGGGGTGCTTATGCACGTGCAGTGAGGCTACTCCCATGCACTGTAATTACAGCGTGGCAAAGCAGACTCAATTAACTGAGTATGCCGGAGCACGCATGGTAATTACCATGCTCCAGCAGACTCCAGCATCTCCTGTATCAGTGTCCCTACACTGAAAAATGGCAGCTGGGGTGCTTTAAATAAAGTTAATTCAATGAGCTTTAGTTAAAGCATCCCTGACACCACTTTTTAGCACAGGGATCCTGATACATGAGACACTCTGGGTGCTTTCATTAGAGTGGCTCTCAGAGCTGCTCTAATTAAAGTGCCCCTCCCCCCCACTCCCAGAGCACATGTATTATACGATTATAGTGATACATCTCCAGTTTGACTATTTTAGAGTGGGAGAGGTAATTCTTGTATTTTCACATTTTTATAATATTTGCAAATGGAACATAATTAGCTGTCTTCTCAGATTCTGCATTTAGAATATATATAGACTAAAAGTTTGGAATGTTCTTATCTATTCAGATAGTGTGTGTGTGCATACATGTGTCTGTTTCAGCCTCCCTTTTGGAAAATATGGGAGTACTAGCCATTATGTTTAGTGATATTTTAACCTCCACCCAGAAGAGAACTCCATTCAGGACATTTTATTATTGTAATTTTCATTTGTAAACCAAATATAATGAACTAGAGCATGGGAAATTCAGCCCAAGGGTTAAGGAACAGGACTAGAACTGATCTTGACCAAAAGCCAGGAGACAAAAACTGGCACTAGGATGAGGCCTGTACTACAGTTCCTGTAGTCATAGAAAATACGGTTTGAAGGGAATTCAGAAGTCATCATCTTGTTCAATTCCCTGTTCATGGCACAGTCATGCCTGTCTAAACCAACCCATCCAATTACTATGTTTTTTTATATGGGAATGTTGTTTAATGCCAACCTGAGTCCAAATGAAATGTTTTCTATCTATTCAACAAAAAATAAAATATTACAATTCCATTAAAACCCAAGCAAAACAAACTTGTTTTTGGTTGTGACCCCATTGGAAAACCCAAATTTTTCATCAAAATGTAAATTTTACCTTCGAAACATCACTTACAGAAATTTACTGATCTACTAGAGTACAGAGTACAGGAAAAGCAAGGAGAATCAGAGGACCCGGGTGGCTGGCATAGCAGGGAGAAAGAGGCTGTATATGATCAGGGGCAACAAGTCAGAGACAGTAGCTTAGAAGCAGTCTTCAGGGAAAAGGCTGGATAACAAGCAATGTAGGAAGATAGGGCTGGAAGGCCTGACAGCTGGGCAGAAACACAGCTTATTGTTGGCAGGGGAGATACATGGTCATTTGGGAAAACGATGCACAAGACTTGAGGTCGAATCTCTTCCAAAACTCGTGGTGCTCCGGAAAGGTCTCTGAGAACTGGAAGTGGGCCAATGTTGTGCCTATCTTCAAGAAGGGGAGGAGGGAGCATTAGCTTAACTTAGCCAGTTAGTCTAACTTCTGACCCAGGGAAAATCCTGGAACAATTCATCAAGGAGTTTATATGCGATAGACTTGCAGAAGGTAGGATTTTGAACCACAGCCAGCATGGCTTTGTCACGGACAGGTCTTGTCTTACCACCCTCATCTCCTTTAATGATCAGGTAACCCGCCACCTGGATGAGAGAGAGGATGTTGGTATTGTATACATTGACTTCCAAGGAGTTTTTGATCTGGTATCCCATGATGTTTTCATGAGAAAATTGGATGATTGTGGGCTTAACTCTGAGACAGTGAGGTGGGTAGGAAGCTGGCTATGGGGTAGGACCCAGAGAGTTCTAATGAACGGATCTGTGTCATCTTGCCAAGAAGTAGCCAGTGGTGTCCCCTCAGGGGTCAGTGCTTGGTACAGTGCTTTTTAACATCTTCATCAATAATGTGGGGGCAAAGAGCTCACTGGCCACATTCATGGATGAAATTAAGTTATCGGGAAGTGTGATCACACTTGAAGATAGGATGCAGATACAGGCAGACCTAGACAGGCTGGCAAGTTGGGTGTATCGGAACCAGATGAGGTTTAACATCGAGAAATCACAGATGGTGACTTGGTGGCAGCCTATAAGTACATAAAGGGTGTGCATCAGGATCTGGGAGAACACCTGGTCACCACAGCACCCCAAGGAATAATGAGGTCCAACGGTTTCAAACTCCTGCAAGACCCTTTTAGGCTGGACATAAGGAAAAACTTGTTTACTGTCTGAGCCCCCAAGGCCTGGAATAGACTCCCTCCAGAAGTGGTGCAAGCACCTACTCTGGGATCTTTTAAGAAACATTTGGGTGATTATCTTGCTGGGATCCTTTGACCCTAGCTGAGTTCCTGCCCCTCGGACAGGGGGCTGGACCCAATGATCTTACGAGGTCCCTTTCAGCCCTAATGTCTATGAAATCTATAAAATCTATGAAATGTAAAGTGCTGCACCTGGGGACGAACAATCCCCTGCACACCTACAAGCTTGGCAATTCAGATCTGACCAGCACTGCGAATGAAAGCAACCTGGGGGTAATAATTGACTGCAGTATGAACATGAGCCAGCAGTGTGACACTCTAGCCAGCAGGGCAAATAATACTCCGGTGTGTATCAGTCAATGCATCTCCAGCAAAACCAAGAAAGTGATTCTTCTGCTCTACTCGGCATCGGTGAGACCACAGATGGAGTACTGCATTCAGTTCTGGGCGCCGCACTTGAACAAGGACGTGGAAAAGCTCAAGAGAATCCAGAGAACAGCCACCTGTATGATCAGAGACTTGCAAGGCAAGCCATATGAGGTAAGGCTGAGGGACCTGGGACTCTTCAGCCTGAAAAAGAGAAGGCTGAGAGGGGACTTGGTAGCAGGTTACTACTACATCAGGGATGTACATCAAGGACTCAGTGAACAACTATCCACCAGGGTACCCTTTGGGAAAACCAGGAGCAATGGTCACAAACCCCTGGAAGATCATTTCAGATCCAACATTAGGAAAACTTCTTCATAACCAGGATGTCCAGACTGTGGAATAAGCTCCCTCCAGAGGCGGTGCTATCACCTACCCTGGAAATCTTTAAGAGGAGACTGGATGATCACCTTGCTCGGGTCATCTGACCCCAGTTGTCTTTCCTGCTTGGTGAAGGGGGACTGGACCTGATGATCTTCCAAGGTCCCTTCCAGCCTACATTCTATGAATCTATGAATATAGGAGGGTGGCAGAGAAGGCTTACGTTAGGTTCCTGCTACTTTTGCACTCCTGGACTGGAAGAACCCAGTGGCTGGGCTGGAACCTCTTGTGGTTTTGTAACCATAAAAGCAATTATAGCTAAAGCATCTGTACCTTCTACTGCTGACAGCCCTCCTGGAAAAGGATTCCTCTGTTCTTACTCTGTGCGAGCATTTTAGGGACCCAACAGGTGCTGAAGATGAAGGAGACACTGTCTGGAGCATCTATCAAGCTTTACTTAAAGTGCTATAAATTAGAGTGGGACTGAACAGAACAGAACACATGTGCGCTGTTTGGGAGGGGGGGGGTAGAGGGGGGGTTGGAGCCTGCCTGCATTGGCCAAGTATAGCAGCTTGGGAGTGCTGTCACATGCCTCCCAGCATGCCCCATGACTGCCGGAGAATCCCGAGTGTGACCAGATTTGCATGCCATCCCTGATTAGCTGCATAGCACAGGGGAAC
Organism: Alligator sinensis; assembly: GCF_000455745.1. NCBI lineage: Eukaryota > Metazoa > Chordata > Crocodylia > Alligatoridae > Alligator > Alligator sinensis. The sequence continues at coordinate 2,959,910 of NW_005841856.1, read as the reverse complement.
AGCTTGTTTGTCATTCACCCCCCCCCCCCCCCCCCAACTTCTGCTGCTCTTCAGTGAGAGTGAGCTGCTCTGTCAGGGACAGTGAACCCTGGCACAGGGACCTAGACCCCAGCCCCCGCCCCGCATCCTAGCTGTAGCAAGCCTTAGTTATAATTACTTATAAAGCTACATGCCTTATTATAGGAAGTTTAAATACTTTGTTAATAGCTTATATAAGCTTATTTCCTATAAACATCCCAAAAAACAAACACTTCTGATTCCACTAATAGTCCCAACCAATATATCCAATTCCAACTGCCTGTTTCTCCAGCCTATTAAAATGGCAAACTTTTGGGGGCCTAAGACTTTCCCTTTGCTGAACAGAGACTAAAATGGGGCCTTGGTCTTAGCTGGAACTACAGTAATACAAACAATACTATTACTATCTCTTGGTGCTAAATGTACTGGCTCTAATTTGACAACAGATGCGATTTCTTGTATTTTGCTTTACAAATGCACCCAGTTTCTAAGACTAGTGGTCTGGGAGCATGCAGAGTAAAACTGCACACAATAGCAGCAGTGTCCACTAAGAGAATCATCTCCAAAACCCCCCACTGCTTAAAGCTCAACCTCATCTATCTAAGCATCCTTCCCTGCCAAGTAAAACCCTGGTATCTGCTTTAAATGATTTATGTAGCATCTGTTTACTCATATGAAAACAATAAAATGTAAGTTTAAGTCCATGTATATTTAGATCAGCACCTGCCCTCAGTTCATCTGTTATTCTAGCAAATATGTAGCGTCTTGAATAAAATCATCAAGAACCATTAATTCACAAAAATAAGCTTGCAAATGTTACAAATATTGTACTGGCACTGTGTCTTGTTTCAGATGATTTTGGATGAAGGAAGAAACACAAATACTTTGCCTGTGGACATTGTCTTTTCTTGTCTGTATGACATAGTAGCAATGGGAATTGCAAAACATGCCAATGGTTAACATTAAATGCCTCACACTGCATAATAATTAGAGAGCAGGTTGCCTACAAGACAGATGTTTAAAAAAAAAAGAGAGAGCAGGAAGGAAATAGCAAATATACTAATAATTACATTAAAAATACTATGTTAATATATTAGCTTGCAAAGTCAAGGTCTTGAAAGTTACAAAAAATCTTTATTTATGATTGTCTCTGCAACCTCAATCCAACCCCCTCGTGAATCCATTCCATGCAGGACTCTTGTGGAAAAATTGTATGTGATTAAAGACTGTATTATAAATCATACATAAAAGGGGGCCAAATTAAGGTTGCTCTGGCAATTGAAAATCTGGCATTTCCGAACTCTCAAGTGCTCAACTGTGCAATCTAAATAATGCTCATTTACATATTATGTATGTAATTTCCTAGATTTTGTTAAAGCAAAAAGAAAAAATAATTTCTATTATATCCATCTGTGGCAGCCTGTATATTTTGCAACATCATTTGGGTATAAATGCTGAACCTCAACACTTGCACAAATTGCAACTACCCAAGTGATAGAATTAATACACTTGCTATACTTAGAAAAGCACAATGCCAAAGAGGGATCACTGGATCCACGTGCTTATTTTCAAGAGCTACTTGGGAGACCCTGACCCATTCTTTATCCCACTATGGGAGTAGGAGAATCACCAGCCCATCTATACTGGAAGGTACAATTACAGAGAGAAAGTTCTCTCTTTTTCTTCCCTTCACCAGGAGACTGAAAGGGCAGTGATGATGGTGGATCTGGGTGGGGTGGGGAGTGTAGGGGGGTTGGGGATTACACTGCCAGTTATGCATCAGAAACGTGAACAGTCCACTGGGGCCATAAGCAAATTCAAGGGTGCAACCAGTCTGATTACCTGCACTCTAGAATATCCCTATAGCTTCACTAGAAGCTCCCAGATGTTTTTATCACCAAGCATGCCATTGCTGGTGCTTTAGTAATAAAGAACCTGACTTCAGAATATTCATGATTACCATATTTCTTCTCATACCACCACCCCCACAACACACCCCCATAAGCCAGGCACCTTGTTTTGAGAAAGTAGACTGAAGAAATAATAATGTTTCCAATTATGGCTGAATCCTGAATGTCGGGGATCCTGACTATTATGGCTGTGAGACTGTTTACTGGAGCTCTGGCCTATAGCATGAACTCTGCTTCTCCCTCCCTGAAGCTGCCCGAGGGAAGACCACGTCAGGCATTTTGCAGCAACATTTCCCTACTCTTATTCTTCCAGGCTTCTCTTCCAGAAAAGGAAAAACAGCTTCCCCTGCTTAAGACATGCATCACAGTTTTGGAGGGCTGATTTTTTGAGAAAAGTTATACGTGGTATGTGAGTAAATACAGTAGTTATTATTTTGGCAAGAAGTCATAATTTTCCAAAGGCCAGAGAAGGAAAATAGCAATTTTAAGAGAAGAACAGAATCCTGTGAGAAAAGTAAAAGTTGAAATCATCTTTTATAATGGAAATGATGTAAAGTAAAAATAAAAGCTGCTAACATAATCCATAGCACACTGAAGTCAAGGGGATTCCCACCACTTAAATTAGTTTTGGGTAGTGTGTGTCTGCTGTGTGAATTCAATTTAACACATAAAGCATATTAGCTGAAGTGTCTGTATTTCAGATTATCCCAGGTTAATCTAAAATTGTGGGTTTTATCTTCCATGGGCATTACTACTCTTATTTCTCTTGTTGAGCCTATAACATATTAGCTCATGACAGGATGACCTTATAAAATAGCTTATATTTATTCTGCCAAACAAGTTCATTTGGGGCTGATTTTTTCGTCAAAACTTTTTTTTTAATCCAGTCTGCAAGACAGGGGTGCAAAACCCGCAGCCTACAATGCAATCTCGTGATCCCAATCATCAACCACTTTTTAAACCACTTTGTTAAACAAAAAAGGATTTGAAAGACAAAAAACTGTGGATCCTGCGTCTTCATGTTTCTGCGCAGATGCCTGCCTGTGTAGTTCCACTTCCCACTTACACACCTGCTGAAGCCTTACTTCCAACCAGAGTAGATCCCATTAGTGGTAGCTTTCCACTGAAAACTGATTTTTGAAAGTGGCTCTCAAAGTCAGTGCTGTATACCGCTGCTCTCTGGACATGTCGTGCTCTAGACTTCAGAGCCAGGTTGGCATACATTAAAACGCCCCCTCTCCTTTTTTGGTGCTACCATGGCTGTTCTGTAGAAGCAGCTCTCAGTAAGGGCAAAGGAAATCAAACAATTGCTAGACTAAAACCAGAGGATAACTAGGGAACACTCTCCGGCTAAGAAATATCTGTTCAAATAAAGGTTTGGAGGTTTTTTGGTTTTACCTGCAACGGGGCTCTTTGTCTCGATTAGGTAGACTATGATGAAATAAAAGACGGACTCAGAGAGGATCACTTAAGGCAATCTAGCAGGAACACAGCGCACACCAAGTTTGAAATGCTAGCTCAGGGCTTCACTTCTATTCACAAGGGTCTGGGTGTCTTACAGAACTAGTGAACTGAGGAACTGGAACAAGGAAAGAGATTTTTTATGTGGCTCTTAATGATTCCTCTGGCTAATTCAGGAATGGCACTGACAGTCTCCAGGGGAAACAGCTTTTTAGCTGCTGGCATGATGCTCTGAAATAAAACCCTTGTTGGAAGTTATGGAAGGGAAATCCTTCAGGCCATGAGAGTTGCTTAGTATTTCCCCCAGGAAAGAGGAAAGCTATAGCTCTAAATTTGCTATTAGTGCCCTTGATTCAACAAGGTATTTCGCTGGGGCTTAGGAACATGCTTAAGTACTTTGATGAATCAAAGTCTACATGTGGAATTTACTAAAATATTTTACTTAATTTTTCACTTGCAATATACCTCAATGGCTGACACAATTATTGCATTTAACAGAGCTAGTCTTGCTTTAAATGGCTTATTTCTGCAGATAAGCAGAGTATGTCACATCTAAAGATGAAACTGCACAGCCTCTTTCTGCCCATTAACAGAAAAGCAAAAACCAGCAGTCTCAGAATTGCAGTCCTTGGATCTGTGAACATTGCCATGAAGCACATACAGTATTACCAAGCTGGAGAGAAACATAACATTTTTTAGAAATAAGAATCTTCAAGAAATAAAACTGAGCACACCCTTTCTGGTTATTTTCCCACCAAGACTATTTTTTTTCCCATGACAGTTCCCACTCATATATATAATACACATATGCTGCATCCTAACAGTGGAAAACTGGGTGTCTCAAGCATGCCCCTCAAATGTTCCTCATTTCATGAACTATCACTCTTTTTGGTCCAACCATTACCTTTTGTCCCGTCTTATACTGTTGATTGTTTTTAACCATAGACAAAAGGAAACCTCACACTGTAAGCCTAGTAACTTATTACACTAACAGAATTAATATTACCATAGCTCACATTCTGGCATTCATCATCATTGTGAAGCACAGTCGCAGAATGGTTAAGGCATCTGACAATGGCTCCTCAGACATGAACTCATGCGCTGCTTAGACTGAAATCAAAGGCTGCCTCCAGTTGACCCAAGTGAAGTGGGTAGGTAGTGATCTGGGCTGGAGAGTTAAGGGGAGCCAGAATGATACTAGTCATATCACTTCTGTGTGTGCTATTGGCTATGAAAATGTTATGCCTTCACCATGCTCCCTGTGGGAGACTAAGCTTAGGTGAACCTTGACATTAAATATTGCATTTTATCATTGGGCCTTGGAAGAGATACAATTTCAAGACTTGATCATGATGCATGCATCCTTTCACCCTAATGGTTCTCCTGTGACCTGCATTGTGAGATTTGGAAAGTTGTTGCCTTCTGTGGCCTACGGGAAACACGTCAGTTGCTAATCCAATTCATGTAGACAGGTGCCTGTATCACAAAAGCTACCCTCATAATTAGGGGTCTTCTCAACTCAAGGCAGCAGCCAGTTGACTTCACAGGTAGATCACAGGGTGACTGCCATTTTTGAGGGATTATTGTGGCAGGGCCTCCCACCATGCCTCTTTTTGGCTGAAGGGCCCTAGTGGTGTAGACTTATGACTTAGAATGACCTCGCTGTGGCCTTAACTGAGGTGCCATGCTGAAAACCTAGGGTGCCGTGTGCACAATAGTAGGCCATGTGCAGCAGCTGCTGAGGGTCATGTGAAGTTACAGTGTGCCGTGTGCAATGGTGATGTAAAAGGTCTGCTGGAGAGAGGGTCAAAGTGTGTGTCAGTGTGTGTGGTGTGTGCTTGAGAACTGAACACAACTTGAGATCTTGGTGTGTCTGTCTAGCTCTTGGGAAGGGTCTGGTGTTTGAGAGAGAGCTGAGGGAAGAGAGCTTGAGGCACGGGTGACTGGTGCCTCCCGAGTCTGGGGGGCGGGCACCAGATCAACCTGCATGCACCCCCTACACGTTGTCAATGGCTTGAGGTGTGCTGGTGTGTGTTTCTGAGTGCTTGAACTCGTGCATATGCCTGAAAGGTAGTTTTGTGATTGGAGTTATCCAACATGGACAGAGTTCAATTGGTACTACACTATCACCTCCTAGGATGGCACCATTCATAGTCCTGGGTTTCCCTATCTTGCCCCCAGTTGTACTTGATTGTAGTCCCAAGGTAATCATCACCCTTCTTTCCTTTTGTTGTTATAGGTCTGTAAGTCTTGTGTGTTCCCCTGTCTGTAATAATGTAAATAATAGGATCTAGTGTATATTTAGTACAGTAAGATGTTTTAAAGATAGTGTAATAGATTTTGTAGTTTTCCAGTTATTGTTGTTTGCCGTTATATTGTTTAATAAACCATTATAGTTCGTTTCAGTTATAATTCATCTGTGAGGAGTTATTGCGTTGTTCATTAATTTTGATTTAGTGTCCTCACAGAGCAATCTGGGTATCGATGCTGGAGGGCTGGATTGTGCTTGCTAGCCTTCGCTCCCTACCTTTTACTTGGCTGGTGAGGCATATATGCTCAGAGTGTTATTGCCTCTCGTTATCTGCTGTTTAATTGTTGTTTCCAGCCAACTGTAGCCCCATCTCCCATCACTGCTTGGTGAAGAGGGCTGTCCATCATATAGTTCCACTTCCTGCTGCTGATTGGTGTTGAGGGGCAGGGCCACAGGACAGGCAACCCTCTCAGCCAATCAATGGTGAGAGGCCAGGGCAGCAGCCATCTTGCCCGCTCTGGTTCGCACTGGCAGCCCCTTTCGTACCAGGCTTCACAGCTGGAAGAACTGCTGGTTTCCAAAGGGGAACCAGCATTTTATTTTTAGTAAGTTTTCTTTTTTTTTCTCCACAGATTTCCCAGAACTCGCCTGATTTTACAATTTTCACAAAAATCCACGCAATCACAATTTGGATAGGTCATCATTGGCACTAAGAGCTAGCCATATTGACAAGGGAAGATGGACCATTCTGGCAGCACTAAAGGTGGTCTCTACAGATAAGAGCTGAAACTCATTTATCGAGCAGTGTTGGGAAGCTAGTGCCCTTGTAATATATCTGTTATATAGTCACATGGAAGTTTTCACTTAATTTTTCATACTGTCACACTAGCCCTTTTCATGAAAACTTAAAAAAAACAAAAACAAAAAACAGTTCATCAAAAGCAAAATGACATTTTTGGATCAACATATGGGCTAGAAATATACATACGTATAATGTTTCCTCAAAGAATAAGCTTAATTATATCTTCCAATCTTTTAAAAAAAAATTAGCGAGACTCTGGGAAAATGTGGCAAGAACAATTGCTACATAATAATTATAAAGGAGATGTCCAGACATTTGAATGCAAAAACAAAAACAGGCTCTAATCCTTCATCATTTTTGCCCTCCTTTACTCTTCACTTTGCTCTTCTCAAGAGCAAAACCTACACCTGTTAAGACTACACTATATAGTGCAACCCTGCAAGGTGCTATCCACACCAAAGAAGCATATTCTGCACCGGTAACATCAGTAAAGGGCGTACAGCATGTTCTAGAAGGTGCTCAGCCCCTGGCAGAAGTGTACCCTTTTTGACGTAAGCATGGTTGGAACCCAGGGCCTTATTCTGCCTCCTGTTAAGTACATTATGTATCGAGGAATGTAATGGATCATATCCCAGCCTTCCTGCTCTACCCTGCTTTGCACCACTCCAGCTGCACAAACAGAAGTCGAAGCAAGGGGATGCTAGAAGGGCATGGCAGACTACTGCTGGACTCACGGTATCCACAGCTGGTGAAATGGCCTGTTGGATCAATTTTTAGCACCAACTGAGGCTCTCTAAACTGTATGAAAGCCTGAACACCACTTATTTAGCCAGACCCAGGATTGAGGACAAAGGAGCATGAAAGTAACTAAAAGTCACTTAACTGAGGAAAGTTGTGTCCTTTGCAATGTTATATAGAAACAAGAAACTTTGACATTTTGCACCTGTGTCCTCTTTTAGGAAATGCCATCAGACATTGTTAAAATTATTTTTTACACTCTCTCCATTCTAAAGAGAATCAAATGCCTTGCCCTTATTTACAACTGTTATATTATAATAAGGCATCTCCTTTAGATTGTATCTATTTGAATATTGGCCTAACAATAAACAAATGCTCCCTGAGGTTATATCAGAGGATTCCTTTAAAACCATCATTTTAACAGATCCATATAAAATATGGTGTGCTTTGTTTGTTGGCTTTGCAACAATATTTA
>NW_005841856.1:2929803-2952224 GCF_000455745.1 Alligator sinensis | reverse complement strand
GAAAAGTTGTCCACAGACCTATGTTAATCCCTGCTGATAACGCTGATTGAGGACACATAAACAGGAAAACAGCCAAAACAGGAGCACTCTGTGATTTACACTATGCACTATGCACCATTAGAAACAAGCAAAAAGCATGGGGGAATTAATGTCTGCCATAAAATCAGGTAGGAAAATAAATTGTAGTTTTGGCTTCTGGGAGCTTATTAAAAATAACTAGGAAAAAACCCTATATTAGCGTATCATTAAGGTTGCAGACAAAATCCCAAACCTAAGGTTCCAGGAGCAATGTTAGTTTGGCAGCATTTCAAGGCTTCTGTGTTTCATGACACGGATGAAAAAAAAAAAAAAAAAAAAAAAGAGTAAAATATAATAGTATGTATAAAAACAGAACAACAAGTAGAAAAACAGCAATAAAAATATGTCATGTATGTAATATGCCCAGATCCGACTTTCAATAATTTTGGCTGAAAACTTTTAACAGTGCATTAATATAGTAACGAATCCCTTAGTGCAATGCCTATGCCAAAGGACTGCGAACCTGTGCACTTTCACACTGATTTCCTTCAATTTATGGTAGTGTATACAATTCAGACCCTAAAGCCCATCAGGATCATATATCTGCATGCAGATATATTTTGTAACATTAATTATAACAGTATGATCAAGCGGTACTAAAATAACAGAAGCAAATTAACTAAATAGAAGTGAGAAAATAGATGGAAACTTAAATGGAAATATTTATGGTGACAGATTGAACAGCTGAGACCAAATATTATTTGCTTTGTCATACAAGCATCCCATGGACTTCAATAGAACTACTGTATGCATAAAACAAGCATGATTTTTACCTTTTATCTGCAGTTAAAAAGAAACTGTATGTATGCAGTGGTCTCACAGAGCATACAAAGCAGCCCAATATAGCACTTTACTTGTGATCTGTATTTCCTCATGTACAATGTCTGAGACTCCGAATACTGACTTTTCAAACGCCTGTAGGAAAAGCCCTAAGACATCATTTCTCTCTCTCTGCTGTTCCCCTCGAACAGGTAAATTTAAATTTTGTCTCTATGCCCACTGAAATCAAGGGGAAATTCCCCTTTACTTCAGTTGTGGATTAGGCCCTTAAGGTAAAGACCTTTTTTTATCATAGAGAGGATCATGAGAACGTATGGCTTTAGAGAGAAAAAGGAAGTGGAGGAATTCAGGGAAGGATTCTCAGAGATTTGAGAAGCATAGGGAGGATCCATGGAGACAGGAGGAGCTCACTACAGAAAGAGCATTAATCTGACTGTTTGTCAGTGTAGCTCCTTTGAGTCTGAGGTTTATTATTGAATTATTCAGTATTGACTCAAGAAATAAAAAATAAAAGGCTTTTGTCACTTTCAACCCCCTTCTATGCACGTCTTATGTTTTCATCCCCTGCACTGTATCCATAAACCACAACCATAACCCATAAACTCAGTATCCTAGAGTTTGCCTGAAAATGCCTCTTTATTAAACTGGGCCCAATCCCATTTAACACATCACAAATTAGATGTTATATGTTTATCTTGGGCTCCACTATTCTGGCACGCAGGAGCTGGGAGTACGTGCCCACACATTTTATTACAGTGTGCAGTTGCCTAACATTTCTTAACTTTATTGTGCACTTCATTGTGAATTCGCCTATTGTCTCCAATGAAAGAACAGTGACATTTGATACACCACAGATTTCATAGCACATCTGCCATGGAATTGGAAATGCATGCAGAGGAGGCTAAGAGCATGCAGCTGTGTATATCAAATAAAAGTTCTTTCTAACTAATCAAGTCCGTGGGGATAGCATGCAGTGTCACAAGACATATCCCTCCACAGCTGAATGAGGTTGTCAGCCACTGGAAGGTCTGCTACTGCTGTCAGTGGCACACTGTATGCTGGTCGTCTAAAGCTAAAGGCAGTACCTTTGGACCTGTGCTCACCCTATCACACCTCTGCCAATGTATGTGAATCAAAGGAACAGATGGAAAACCAATGGAAAACAACAAGAACAACAACAGTGTGCCGGTCTGACGTATTTGTATTGTTTTCAACAAGCTCAATTTGTGTAGAAGAGCAACTCCATTTAGCTCACGGTTTATGGGACTTTGGAACAGGGCTACAGATGCTTTAAATTGTATTCACATGTGCACAGAACTGAGGTGAGAATATCTGTTATTAAATGCAACAGCAAAACATTCAGTGAATAATGAGAATGTGTACAGTATTTTATGAGCATCAAGTGATTCATCCTCACGATACCCTCCTCAGGGCTAGGCATACACATCCCTAGTCACAGATGGGGAAACTGAGGCAGGCAGGACTTCTTTGACTTTCTGACCTTGCCCATATAAAGCTGATGTCAGCATTCTCACTGACTTCAGCAGTGCACCTTGCTTCAGTAAAATAAGTAAGAAATAAGATTAGAACCAAGACTTGCTCTCCCCCCATCCTTTACTAAGATCATTCAGTAAAAGCAAGTTGTTTTACTATAGCCTATTTCATTTGGAAAAAAAGGCATTAAAGCCTTCTGTTACTTTCTCCCTAAAATCATTGTCATGTGCTAGGAAGAATGCATTGGAAAAGTGCAGTTATTTATGGACATTGGTCCAGAATGGCAATGCACAACAGTGCTTGATTTATGTGCAGCTGCGCTGCAACAACTGTAGTTCTGTCAGCATTTTAGAAGCCTGATTTAAGAGATCTATAACTTGCATATCTTAATTTATATACCCTGCATGACAGTTTTTATTTCAATTGAATTCTATTTTTAAAAGTAATTTGAATCTTTTTATTGATTTTTGAAACTGGTTTCAATATTATATTTCATTTGCTTTATACACAAGCTTCGGTCCCATTAGTGCAACCTAAAATACATCCTGCAAGGTGATCAGTTCCTTAAAACTTACTGAAGCGAACAACCCTTATCTTGAAAAGTGATGGCTCCTTGGGACTACATTTTTAAAGGACTTGAAATTGGCATTAGAAATTGCTTATCTTCATACAATTTATATGTTGGCAAATCTTCATATTTGTATTTATTGATCAGAGCACAAAGCTACCCAAACTTTACATATGTTAGTCTCTTGGTTTATTCTTATACAGCAACTGCACAGACAAAAGCTTTGTATAACATTTGAACTATAATTAAGATCACCTTTAGAATTTTTCCTCTGAAGTGACTGGTTTTAAACCTTCTGATAGCATCACACACCTTCTGATTATTCGGTAAAACATAGGCGCATTATGAATATAAATGGTACTCATAATACGTAAAGAAGGTGAAAATAAATAACATGTATAGTAAACCCAGCAAATGGGACAGCATGCCAATGTTTCATTTTCTTACTACAAATATCAAGACTTCATGGCCACGTGCACATGAGCGTGGACGTTTGTTTCCCCAGGGACAAGAAGCAGCGGCACACCTTGTGCCGTTGCTACTTGTCCCCAGGGAACGCCTGTGCCACGTGTGCTCTGGTGCATGGCAGGTTACCCCGGGTGGGGTATGGGAGTATGGGGCCAGCACTGGACTGGCCCCAGCAGCTTTACCTGGCGTCTGGGGGTCTGCCGGGGATGCAGCCATGGGGATCCTGCTGCTTAGAGCCTGGCTGGAAGCCAGAATGTTGCTCCAGCTGGCCAGGCTCCAGTTTTGCATGGCACGCACTGCCCCCACATGCTTTTTATTATTATTATTATTATTTTTGCATGGGTTTTTTTGACACTGGGATCTCCAGGGATCAAAAAACCTCCCCACACTGCTACCCTGCAGTGCGGAGAACTGCTGAATGTATGGTATGGGGCACAGCAAATGTGTCTGTGGCGCCATCTACCACATAGCCATGCTCATCTGGACATGGCTTACATTTGCTCACTGTAGGGTGCTCAATAGGGTCATTCAAATAAAGCATCACAAAGTACTTTCAGGTGAATGATAAGGTAGTAAGGCTCTTGACGGAGGAAACCACATAAATGAAGAAGTAACCCCCAGCTGTGCACAAGTCTGTGGTATGGTCAGACTGGGAAACAGAGAGAAATGGGACAAGCGAAAAAGGGACTAGGGGGATTGTAGGTAGGAGGTAGACTAGATCTATTGGGAGGTGGCTTTTTTAAATTAGAATCCGAGATGGAAAGGAAATTAGTGAGGATGAGAGAGAAAACAAATGTTTAAAATACCATTTTAAGTTGGCAAAGGCTTAAAAACCTGTCCCAGATGCAGTGCATCTACAAATCTTACTGATTTGGATGGATCCTGTGGGTGCTCACATCCAGCAGGAGATCGAAGAAAATAAAAATAAGGGTAATTTTCTGGCTATCATGATACAAACAGACAAGGATTACTAGGAGGCAATTACTTTGGTTTAGATTAAGCCTGAGAATCCTGGCCTTAGCAGTAACTTCCACTTTTCACATTCTTCCATCTGGATCACGCAATCTTCTAATTACACAACAGTCACCGCAAATGGATTATTGCAGCATTGTAGAGTAATACATTCCATTCAAAATCCCAGAAGAAGAGGGTATAATGCCTTTATTAGTTTTACCTTACATCCCCCCCCCTCTGTTTCTATTCACTAATGCATTTGAACAATGTGGGAAATTAAATCCAGAACACAGTGCATTATAAAACACTAAGCTCTGATTTACACCAAAAAGCAAAACCCCTACAAATTCAGGCAGTCTTAGCTCTTAGTCTAAGTTCCTTAAGGAGAACTAACTGAAGATGAGAGTGGCTGTCTTAACTCAAACTATTCTTGTTCGTCTGTGTAAGCATTTTGAACGTACAGGGTCTCATCTTTGTTTCAAATGCAACTAGATGCGTTTAATGTGGAAAAATCTTTTAACATTAGAGATAAGTGCCAATAAACTTGCTACTGACCTATAGCTAACAGAATATCCCTATCCTTATAAGGTTTTTTTAATACAGTTGATGTAAACTGATATAGCTTTGATTGACGTCAATAGAGCTATGTCTCATTACGTTATCTGGCCCAAGATTTAGGGCACAAGCTGGTCACTTCACGGAATCCGTTTAAAGAAAACATTTGGCAACAATTTTTGTCACATTTGGATGAAACAAAATGATGGTGCATCTTAACTCTTTGTCTGTTTACATTTTTATGCATGTTTTAGCATCCAAGGCAAAGCTATAATAATGTCTCTGGCTATTCAGAGGAAACTGAAGGTTAATGATATGTTACAGTATTTATGACTATTCCAAAATAGGTCAAACATTCACTGAAAAGCAGATATTTATTTTCTAAGCAAGCTTCATGATGAATGCAGATGGCATGATCTCTCCTAAAGCAAGTGCAATTCCAAATAACTGATTGAGAGTAATGTAGCCACGTATTGCCTGTTGTATGTAGTACACTTTCTTCATCCCTCTGTGTTTTGTTTTGCTCAAACCTATGTGAAATCTCAGAGCCTTGTGTAGCCAGACACCAGGTGAGAAGTCATCTTAAAGTGTATCGACCCTTTTGAATACTGAATGTAAAATAGAAACGTTACAAATAGCAGATTTGGGGAAAAGTCTTTGGTTCAGCGAAACTAAGTATTCTGCCTAATTGCATTAAAGGAAACCTGCATCTGTTCCCATTTCGTTATCATCAAAAAATAGAAGAGATGTATTTTCAAAGTAGAAATGAAGTCTGAACAGACTGTTTCCTGAAATCACTAAATCCTGTAAAAAAAAACAAAAAAAAAACCCAAGCCCAAACTGTCATCTATAGAGGGATTATATTCCAAACTAGTTGTACCTAAGAGAAGACGCTTTCTATTAAACACAGATTTACAGGCATTAGGGAATGTCTGAGTTTGCTAGTTGAGTCAAAGCATTGAACACCATCTAAAACTATACTTTTTCTTATGTTCTTATTTTTAAAAGGTGACTTACCCGGCCGACTAATATTGGTTCGGGTCCAGAAAACTCTTCCAATACAAACATTTGATTCCATACCCAGCCCCTCTTTGAACGATTCAAAACTCTCTGTTCTTCACTGAGGCCATTTAGTTCCATACTGGATCCACTTGGCAATACTTGAGATTGATTCATTGGAGCCATATAAATGGAAGGAAGGACAGTAATCCATAATATTATTAATGGAGTCCATGTATCCATAAGCATTTCCGTTAGTCTTTCTGGCATTGTACCACAAGCTAAGCAAATCATCACAGAAATGAAACAATTACTTTGCTTTCCTCCAGACTGTAGCCATCCAATTCATCATGCAGTACAGAATATTTACTTACAGCTCCTCCATGTGTTTACAGCACAGTAAACATAAATAAAAACTGCTTAGATTATAAAAACATGATCCATTGGGTTTTCTTGTCATTAAAGATTTCTGGAAAAAGAAAAAAGAATGGCAAGTTAGTTGTACAGAACTTGGGAAGGTATTTTGTAAAATCTTAGAGATGGATTAGATTTTTTCATCCTAGAAACAAGCCAACAATCTAGTTTTAGAGTTGTCGCAAGTAATATAGACATCTATTAAATGGTTTTTAAAACAACTAAGGGATGGAATCTCCTACTTTTTTAACCTGGATAATACTTTTTTTGAAATACTATTTTCTTCATGATCAAGTAAGGGACTTGCCAGAGTGAAAATTAAACATTAAAACCTGGACCTGCATAAACGTTCACTTTCAACCAGAGCAACAAATCCACTGTTTCTTTTTCTTACTCTAAATGGCCTCTACTCACTCTCTTTGAATCAGTTGAGGACACTTAGACCACTGCAGGATTAAATCCTGGTGTTTCAAAAATCCATAGCACTAGATCAAGATGATTATTTTATTTGCAAATGCCCAAGGCCGTTCTCCACCAAAGTTTATTTTAGTAAATATATAAAATAGTTATGTATATATTTTAAAGAGCAATGTACCTTAACTTTCCTCTACTCGCAGCATGATGCGGCTTAATCGAACCATCAAAATAAAATAAAAAGCCTCATTTGATTAAAAAAAAGAATTCTTAACATTCAGATAGCTAAAACCTTGATGTAGCTTTCTAATATAGTGAGGTGAATGAAGGGGGTGCATAGGAAAAGGCAGATGTTCCTTGGCATGCACCTCCTTAGCAAAACACCTTTCAGTTTGGGCTAATTTAACCTGATTGCCTGGCAAGTTTTACAGCCTGTACTTAGCTCTGGGATGCCACTTTTAGTTTCCTACTGGTACCCAAAGTAGGCAGTTCAGAAACTAGCTTGAAAATGCCTTCCTAGGTGAACTCCAGAATGCCTCGAGAGTGCAATAAAGACCTCATTGAACCTTTCCCACTTCCAGAGGGGGGAAAAATGTTCAGATTTTATTTCAAGTATGTTTGTATGATGGCAACTGTAAAGCTCATCCTTCTTGTACCCATCACTTCTTTCCTCCCATTTTATTAGACGTCAGGTCTTTATATGTCTTCTCATTGTAGGCATACCCTATGAAGCAGAAACATGTTTAATACGTTAGGGATTCCTACAGTCTATCCATAAGGATTGGAAAACTTGAAATGCAACAGTAGATTACTTAAAAAGAAACACTAAACACAACTCAAAGAGTAGGGCTTCATTACAGCCACCCTAATATGGCTACAGTTTTGTTAAAAGAGTCCTGATTTTTCACCACTGACTAATTTAGATCCAAACATAATATTATAGGGAACTACAGTATAGGGGATTAGGTGCAGAGGTGCCCATGATCACTGTTGTGTTGTGTATTTTACAGGTGGAGGAAGCAGGTAAGTTCCTGGAGTCATGCGACAATATAGGAATCCTAGTTTCCCAGTTTTTTTAAATAAAAATTTTAGCTCTCATGGCTGAGGGGAAAAAAAAAAGACAACAACTTAAAAGCATGAAAACTAGAGACTTAAAAAATAAAAATACCCACACAACATACAAAGTGAAAGATCACAGATGTATTGGGTTTTTTTAATATTAATAATTGTTGACACAGCTGGGGAGTTTTTGTATGAAAATCGGAAACCAGGAGGCATCTCTTCTTTGCCTTGTTAAGAAAAGAAGAAGAGCCAATTTTTAGGCTGCTATCAGCCTAAAACCCAAGCAAAGTACCTCAGAACAATGATAACCTAATACTGCGGTCCATCAACAATGCATCAGGAATGAGGTTAAGTGCCCATTACAGCAATAGCTCGGGGGGCCTGGAAACATTGTTTGGTCTCAGTGCTGAAGAATGAGGGAGAGAGAAGGCAAATAATGTAGCCTGCTTCTCCAAAGAGAGTTTGTATGAACCGTTGGGGCCAAGGCAAACCATTTCCTATACAACATCATGATTACCCTTTGGGAATAACATGAACAAGAGTGGAAAAGCCAGCTGCTCAAAACAGCCTGGGTTGGGACAGAGGCAAAAGAGCTATCTTCAGAAGATATTGAAGATAAAAGGTCTGTAGCTACTGGTGCCACTTCTCGGCAGATATTAAAAGGGAAATTAGCTCAGAATATGTTGGGGTGACGATGTGGTAAGTAAAAGGGAAAAGAAAAATCCAAGCTTAAAAAGAAATAGGGGTAAGATGGTACCTTGGGGATTGCTGGTGGAGGGCTGCCAGAAAGCAATTTTTCTCCTTCTTTCAACCAAAAGCAAAGTGAAGTTCAGGAAGTTATGAAGCCCTGTAAACTAGTGCAATGGCCACCCTCTTTGCCCAATATAAGGGGCCAGATTAGGGGCCTACCACTTTAGAGCTGGAGGCCTGTGTTTCTAGGGCTTGGATTAGTGACACTCCCTTGCACTTAAAATTGGCCACAGAAGGGGCCTTTTCACACACCATGGCTTACGAGGTGCACCTGCGTGCAACAAATTGTTCAGATGAACACAAGCTGAAGCCACTGCTGACTTTCATCCGATTCTAATTTGCACCATTTTTGTCATTCCCTGTACTGAACAGTTATAAAATAAAGCACTTTCCATATTCAAAAGGCTTTTTAAAAACATCAGCTAATTAATCTAATTAAGACAGCACTGCTGTCCCCTCTCACCCCTAAAGATTTTCCTTCCACTGAACTGCTTCATCCTGAGCAAGGATGAAGCAGTTCACTGGAAGAGAAAAATCCTCATGCTGCCGCTGTACGTGCTGTCCCTGTTTGAGTGAGGGTGGCTAGGGAGAACAGCACATTCGTTTCCTGAGCTGCCAATCTGACCTGTTTGCAAGCACTACATTCACTTAAATATAAAAACAATCCTGCACTATACAAGAAGCTTAAAGCCATTACTCTTCACACAGTACAGTCAAATTAAGTTCCTATGTAACCATTGCTAATGCATCAAGATTTATTAACTGTGATAGAATTTAGTCTTAGAGTAGCTCCATGGGAGAAGCTTCAGCAATACTTTCAAGCAAACAAAAGCAGCAACCAAAAAGGAAAATTCACATACAACCCACATTTCAATAAACCTAGCTGAGTGAAGCAGGCTAGCAAAAAGCACGGTTAACTTGAACACCAGGAACATAAATGTGCAATATGCTCTTTAGAAGCAGTGGGAAAGTAAAGTTTCCACATGTTTTTGGCATTTCAGGCAAAAGAATAAATGTGCATCTCAACTGAGTGGGTTTTTATTGCTAGTGCTGTATTGCATGCAAATACATACAGCTTTCAATAATATCTTCACAGTCAAGACTGAAACTGTTGGAGCCTTTTGCTCTCAGGCCTCATTTGAACTCTGCTGTTCTAATTTAACCAGTTAGTAAAGCAAACTAGATGGCACTTATGGGTGCAGGCCTGTTTTATGGAGAGGCTTTAACGAACATGCAGGGAATGGTTCATCCCAAGAGAACTGACCATGTGTGGGAAGAGATGAAGGCATGTGCATGTGCAGGGATCTTAAGGATCAGCTACAGTACCATTCCTCCCCTGCAACTGTTACTGGTTACTCTACAAGGAAGCTAGCTGCACCCAGTCAGGAAAGAAGGCTGACCTAGTACCTGCCAAAGACTGAGCTGGTTCTCAAGTCAGACCACTTTGATTTGGTTTGAAGTAAGGAGCCATTCAGCAGGGACAATCACTCACAAATGAGGACATATTCCCTTTCTCCTGGGATCTCACACTTCGCCAGCCTATAAGCAAGTGGCGTAGGGCTGGGATGATGGCTGGATGACATCAGAGGATTCCTCCGTGACACCAGATCCACAGGCTGCCTTGTTATTGTCTGCCGCATGCAGCTACAAGAAGGACCAGAATGTGTTCCTCATACTATACACTTCCACATTCATAAGGATTTGGCTAATTTGTGAATAAATGCACTTAATTTTGAACGTCCTCTGAAATTAGGTTTCCTAACAGTAGTGCATTTTTAAAAAGAAATTTACAATGATCTTGTAAGATCTCACAGCTCCCTTTAGTATATTGAAGGCATTTCTTACAACTCACATCAGGGGTTGGACTAGATGACCTGCTGAGGTACCTTCCAACCCTAATTTTCTATGACTTGTTTATGATTCTAATCTAAGAAACTGTACACACACAAATGGACACACATGCAATGCAGTCTTGCTTTCCTGAATGCTTCTGGACGCACAGGCATGATTGAAAATTTGTTGCATGGTTTAAAAATATATTTTTTTGACTAATAAAGGGATTTTTCACTCTAACAAGTAGATGCAGGGAAATATGACCCTATTTGAGATAAAAGCATTTTGAATAACTGTGTTTCAGATAAGGTTTAACCGTTCCTGTTGGATGGTTGGTTTTTCCCAGCACCTATACAGAATCATAGGTAGAGCTAAGCAACTTGTTACCTGCTATAGTAACTGCTCAGCCCTTTATGTGCCAAGATGGTTTGGGACAGGCAGTACCAACCTTCTACCATTTATGCAGCGGTAGCATCAAGAATCAAGCATCATTGCGCTACAGAAAGTCACAAAGAGGTAGTCTCATCTTCAAAAGCTTAGTCAAACAAAGTTTGCATTCATTCTATTAACTTCCTTGTTGGCATTACATTATAGTCATGCATAGTAATTACCTGACACTGTAATATCGCTCCCAGACCTATCGCCATGAGAAACGGATACAGTATAAGAACCAAATACTATCAGTTTCCTCACGCAAGTACGGTCACTGACTTTGTGTAAGCATGAAAATAACAAATTATATTAAGTACACTAAGAAACAATAGTGAATTCACCTGCGGTGTAACACACTTGTGCATGATTTGGCAGCCTACATACCTGTAACAACTAGCAGTAATTTTGTTATGGCTACTTTGCAATTATATTGTAGCTTTAAAAATGGACTAAAGGTATTGTGGAAGGTGATAGATTTGTAATAAAGATTAATAAAGTTAGTAAAAATAGTTTAACATAAACTGCTCACAGAGAAAGAAATAAGGCAGGCCATAAAAGCTTGAAAAAAAAAAATCAATTTATTTTTAGATTTTTTCAAACCACAAAATGTCTGTCTGGCCAAGTAATCCACTTTATTATAATGCTAGTGCATTGATTTATACCATGATCTCCAGTTGAGGAGAATTTACAGCCACTCTAGAGTGTCTTCACATAAGAATACGTTGAGGGTCCTCTTAAGAACTGCTGCATCCTCTACTTTTAATTTCAGTCTGCATTCAGTACTGCTTTGTTGATCACAGTGATTAGAAGCTACAGATCTCCTGACCTCCCCCCTTCATTAACGGTGGGACTCATCCATTCTTAGATGATCATTGCTTATTCTGTTTTTAAAAATGTTACCGCATTTAAATAAATTGCACTGGAAACGCGAGACAATTAACATTTTGTTTGACACATTTGTCTAAAGCAAGTTTTTCCGGATACCTCTGAGGCCATTCACAGAGTTTAGAAAACACATTATCCTTTACTCAGCCACTTGGAAGACTAGCTAGGATGTAAAATAGCAACAATGCGATGAGGTAAATGGGACACAAGGAGCCCCAGCTATTTTAGATATGATTATTCACATGCTCTGCAAGGCACTCAACTTCTCTATGTGCCACTGTGCTTTAAAATACAAAAAGCACAGAAAAAAATTATGGGAGGTGTCCATTCACCAGGTCACCTAAAGATCTCTGGTTACTACTGGATCTACAATGGTTTTGGTATGGGATATACTCCTGGAATCACCCGGCTTTAAAATATCCTGCCCCTGAATTCCACTGAGTTACTGCTAAGAATAAATTAAAGATCTGCCCTGCAGAACAGGTAGAGCTATAGGTGACAGATTTCACTTGGGTTAGGAGAATATGGGATGGGGGAGTAAAAGTCATGTGATTAACAATAGCTATTATCTTTTGATTGGCTTTCATTAATAGTAATGAATGACTCTTCTTACTACCCTTTGGCTAAAGATCTGTCTACAGAGCAAATCTACAACCCTTTCTTGGAGGATATAGGTACCCTTATACCTTTCAGAGCCTCTTCTGTTAGTATCAGTGAGTTTATCCTTTCTCACTGTTGCTCTGATTTTTTCACCTGACCACTTCTCCTTCCTCTTGCTTTCCACAGTAGCTACACTATCACTCCTGTTTTCTTCAGCCTTTTTAAGTGCAATCCTTTTAAATTTTTTCTTTAGTCGCTGCAGGTTTTGGTTGCACTGGCAAAACTACCACTTACGTTTCCTAGTCCCATTTCTTGAGGAGTCAGGCACGGTCCTTTTCCATCAATAGTAGCAACATGATGCAAACCCTTCCCACTGTGGGAAGTACAATTAATTATCTCTCCTTCATTGATCCTCTTTTGGTGGCAGAGTAAACTTTGAAGTTTCCAACAGTAAAAAGAGCCTGATACTCCAGTCCTTGTTTGTGTGGATAATCCTTGCTCACAAGAACAGGCCTGCAGGAGAATTTGCCAATTAAAAATCAAACAAGCCACAGAACTATCAAGGCACTTGTGGTTTCAGAATGTCACCTGAATAATTATATCAAGTTTGTCCCAGAAAACAGGCACAAACTCATCCCATATCCTTTGTGCTGAATGGTGTCCACAACCCACTGAATTGATCTGAGCTTTGATTCTAAATTGCTTGCATTTATGCTGTAAAAGGCTCAAGCGTGCCTTTAACTATTGCCCAAGAGAGAAACAAATCATAATGATAAATACTAGCTATACTGTCCTTAGTGAAATTATTCACCTGTGTAAATGCTGCACACTTGAGGAGAATTTGCAAATTTAGGTCCCAAGAGAGCAGCATT
This sequence comes from Alligator sinensis, assembly GCF_000455745.1. Lineage (NCBI taxonomy): Eukaryota > Metazoa > Chordata > Crocodylia > Alligatoridae > Alligator > Alligator sinensis. Next base: position 2,939,066 of record NW_005841856.1, on the reverse strand, counting down.
TATGTCCTGCTCTTTTCCACACTGTGAACCAACTTCCCCATCACTAAGGGAAGATCTTACGGCCCTGGCGCTTGATTACAGCTGAGATCACGCAGTGCAGCTCAGGAAGAAGGGGTTCAAGAGTAATTCCTCTTATTCTCGGTCACCTGTATACCCAATCAATCCCCAAACCCACATTATACCAGTCATATTTCATTAGCTACCAGTGATCCTCTCATTATGTCAATAGGAAGCAGCTGGGCACAGAAAAATAAGGCTTCCTTTCGTTTGGCCACAAGAAGGGGAAGTTATTCAGAAGATCCCCTTCTACAACCGTCATTTTCAAGCTACATCAGCTTGAGGTGTGCTTTGTGAAGGCAAAGCAGTGCCAAACTGCAATTCAGAAGAGAATCTGGTCCAAAAAGATTGCAAATCATGGGTCTAAGTTTGCTATTCTATATTGGGACTGAATGTTTGCTGTTTTTCAACCTGGCTTCCAGAATCAAAGAAAAGCAACTTAAAAAAAAAAAAAAGTTTACCTAATTTGACATAGGGATCAACAGACACTTCTTTACATCTGTCTTCTCAGCTTCTCTGTCCTGGACACATACTCTTAACACTCTATGTTACAGTGTAAAGATATGCTGCCTTAACTTTTTAAGCTTAGTCATGCATTGCAGTTTTTTTATAACTTGGGATCACCTGAACAATTCTCACAGTTCTTACACATAAGAACTTTTAAAGAAAAAAAAAGCATTCTTCAAATCTGTCTTCTAATACATGGTTAAAATATACCTGCATACATGGATACAACACAGACATGGATACGTAGGGTGGGTACAGACATTTGGGGAGGTTAGATTGTGTTAAAAATTGCCACCCAATCTAAGTTACCTTGCTCATGTGCCGAGCTTATACTTAGATCCTTAACTTGGATGATATAAGTGTTAACTGTACAGAAGTTCCAGGGAGGTTAGATGGGTCAAAATTGACTGACCCAGTCTAATTTAACTGTACCTCAGCAGTGCACTAAATTAGACGGGACAGGATTAGACCAATCTAAATGAACTTCTGTACACGCTTCAAGTGCAGCCCCACTTGCTTGCACCAGCCCCAAGGCTGCAATCTTTCTCCCCCCAGCAGGCTATTTTTAAGCCCTGGGCCCTCCCCCCACCCCCAAACAACCCACCCTCTCCCCCATGGACCAGTCATCTCCCTGAGCCTGCCAAACCCCCTGATCTCACAAGGCACTCCCAGTGCTGGTTTTCCACGGTTCACTAGTACTGGGAACAGATAGAAATAAATCAGTGGGGAGAGGGACAAGCAGGATGGGGGGGGTTGTTTTTCTTGGGGAGCTGTTCATTTGGGGGTTGGGCAGGGGGCTGACAGGTTAAGAACAGACACTGGTCCGGTAGGAAGAAAGAGCACCCCAATCCTATCAACCCTCCATCGCCCATGCAGAGCCTCTAGTCATCTCTGATCTGCCCATCCCTCCCCAACCCCGACTTACTTCAATTGGGCTCCAGGCACTAAGAGTAGTTTGGTGGCTTCAACAGGGGCACAGCTGGGGGGTCCTGCCAACTCCCTACGATCCCTCCCAAACTCCCTATGGACCCCACTAGCCCCCTAATCCCTCAAGCCCCTCCCTGCAAACCCCACTGGAACCTCTGGTCCTGCTCACCCATCCCCTCCTCAGACTTACCTTAGATCAGGCTCTGTCTAATCACCGATTTAGATTGGGGGCCATTTTTAACCCAATCTAACCCCCCAAACATAGTACAATATCTGTACAAAGCCATACATAGATATATACAGACACCAGCTGATTTTTCAGTGTGGCATATGGACTTTTAAAAAGTCTGGGAGGTTTAACAGTTTCGCTATTTCTCTGCCTCAGTTTCCCTTAATGAGAAACCTTGTTGATAACTACCTAGGTAGGGAGTTGAGGCTAACAGAAGTAGGTCATTTACATCCTGATAATATTTTGGGATTAAAGGAGAAGGTATACAAGCTACATTCAAAACTTACCTGCCTCCGCCAAATACCGCACAAATTGTCTGCTGTTATTCACTGAACTGCAGGATGTGATGTCCTACGATACCAACAAAGCCTAGTTTATACTGATTATTATTTAAATCTGCTTTACATATGCTTCCTAATGTTTACATTCATAAAACTCCTTCTGGAGGGAACTAGATCACATCTATCAAAGGGGGATAAGACCTAGAAGTTACTTTCCATCTCTAACTGACAAACCAGGATCCAATTCAGTTAATTTTTGTGGTTTTTGCCAATAAAGCATTAGGCATTAAGTCATTAAATGTGAACTTTACACATGCAGGGACCACAGATTAAGCCCCTACTGGTACACAAGGTGTTCCCCACCTCCTAAAACTGGAGCCCAAATGCATCACCAAAAATCAATTGATTTGATGCTGTTCTAAGCACCTCAAAACTATTTGTGTTTTGACCATATGTTCCCGTTTACCCTTTTACCAACTGGGATGGTTAGGGACCCCAGGCACAGATCCTACCATGCCAGACAATGTACCAATACAGAACAAAGAGACAGTCACTTCTTCAAAGAGTCTAGAAGCTAAAGTAATGCAACTTGTTTTATTGCATTTTGTCTCTAGCAAAATGACTGGTTATTTATATAAGTCTAACTGCTTGAAAAATTATGACTATGAAAGAAAATATGCATTCAAATAAGCATAACTACTTCGGAAGGTGTTATATGCTTTTCTCTCTTGGAGTGTCATATTTACTAAAAAAAATAAAATTAAAAGATTTGTCTTCTGGTGCGTGTGAGTCAGATTTCCCACTGATCTGTGTCAGAGGGTCGGTTCACTTCAGCACAGTTTTTTCTGAGAAGCTTGTTTTTCTAGCTCAGAATGGGTAGAAGAAGAACGGCAAATTCCATTTGAACAACTAAGGTGGTCTAGAGGATTATACATGAGAGATAAATAGAGTCAGCTCTGCATTTAGTCAGTTTGCACAGAAAGAAGCAGAGCAAACTGAACCCTTATTTTTTTTTTCTTCAGTCCACGGCTTAAAATGCTTTTCTTTTAAACTAAAATAGAAAGCTACATTACACATACATTTAATAGTTTTGGTTGGTGCCAATCTCATCTCAGACCACTGCTCATTTTTATGAAGGCACATTACACAGTAATTCCAAAGACCTATATCACTTTTAAAGGAGAAAGGGAAAAATGCAAGTTGTGCATAACATGGATAGAGCTCATAAAAGCCAGGCAGATTGGCTTGTGACTGAGAATTAGGTGTTAACTATCCTCTGTCTAGGGCACTGTGTAGTATCAGAGTTCCAGCAGCTAAAATGTACTTATCCTATACTTATTGAAATGTATTTAAATATTAATGGAGGACATAAAGATCATGTTTTCTTGCTCTTTTACAGGAATTTGTTAACATATGAGATAAATCATCCTGATATTTTCCTTGAGTTTCTTTAGAGAATGCTATGTGCATAATTAAGAAAGGTAATATCAAGTAAACTCCTTTTGTTTCTACATGTCACCTCACCAAAATCAAATAAAATGATGCTCGGTCTTTCACATTATAAAGACTGCATATATACAAAGTTTCTCATGACATGCGGATAAAACCTGAGGATTAAAGTCTATGTAGAAAAGAAAAGCAAGCACTGCTGGACTTTGCTGCCCTAGTGGTTTTCTTACAATCCTCTAGCAGCACCATATGAAATTAGAAATTAGGGGACTGATCTTGCAGCACTGAAGTCAATGGGAGTTTTGTCACTGACTTTAATGAGAGCAGAATAAGTCTTTAAGTGACATGCTTTGAATTTACTATTTCTATGGTTGCAAGGCTGAACTAATTTTCTCCTCTGGGTTAGATTCAAGGCACATTCCCTTAGGTCAAAGACCACAGGCTCACAAGCACTGTACTGCCTGTCTCAGACTTCACTCAGGACAGAAATTAAGGTTCAGTTTTGGTTAATTGAAAGGAAATAAGGAACTGATGCAATCACTCCATGAAAGACTGTAAAAGATGTTTATTTCCTTGCAAAGCTAAATTAATGACTAGCACTCCTCTGCTAAAAATAAACAATTTACTGAGCTTTGTCTTATATATGTATGTTTATGTGATTAATATCATCGGTGATAGCAGAGAGAAGGTGATTAAAAATGGAGTTAAATTAACAGCAGAGTTCTTCAAATTAGGCTGTGCAGTGGTTCCTAGAATTAAGCAGCTTGGATTTAATACATGCCACTAAGTTGAAAAGTCTGAAACATCTGAGAGAGCCTATGAACTAAATATTGCTGAGATATGCTGCTTTCCTAAAATTCAAAACTATTCCAGCTGGGGAATGGAAGCCTGAACACACACAATGTATTGACAAGCATGTTATGTCGTAGCATGTTGAATATTTAGTGAGAAAACATTGGTTTACAGATTCCCTGGGAATGGAGTGGAGGCTCCTCAGTAAAGACTGTAATAGGCTTGCATACCTTGGGCCAAAATCCTATTTGCTTTAGTAATTCAGAGCCCAATCTACCTGCAACTCTAACTAGACAGGAGGAGAGTAGCTGGTGTTCATTCAGCACCTTGCTGGATCAATTATTACTCCAATAGTAGAAGCTCCAATGAGCTACTGATAGCTAAGGACAGTACTCAGATGAGTAAAGCTCCCAAGAATTACCCCCCTGCCAGTAATCAAATGCCATAAGTACTTTATGAACTATTAGCACACTGGTTTCTAAGTCAGCTTTCTCTTCCCACTTCAGATGTCATCAGCCCCTAGTAAAACTGAGAGAGAAATGTTTCAAACTTAAGCTGTATTAATAGTTGAAATGCCACTGTACTGATGCTATTTATTTGTTGATCAAACTCAGAAATGTACTGAATATGTTCAAGGACTAGAGGGAAATATTTGAAAATGTAAAATGAGTGGCACTTTCTTCTGTTCTATTTCTAGAGGGTAAATTTGCTCAAATGGTTATGTTTAGAAAGCTGTGAAGTGTGCCACATTTTCTATGGCAACAACACTAAGAAAAACGTTGAGTTTCCATCATCTAATCTAATTCTATTGATGCAGTCTTTTGGTAGCAATGATGCTTAAAACATTTCAACACAAACCTTTAAGAGCATTCCTTCCTCACTGATAAAATTTGGTTTCTATTATTTTAAGTTCCTGGTTCACAAAGTGTTCTGCAATTTTCAGTAGTGCAGATATAACCAAGGTGCATACTTTCAGCCCACAATTGTTATTAATAGTCTATCGAAAAGGTCAACCTTATATGGTCTTATACTGCAGCAGCTTGAAGGTGGAAAAAAATATAATAAATATGTAGCTTGTATATACAGTGAAATGGTGGCTGATTAAACAAAATGCTGTCCTAGCCATGAAGGTGTTTATATTATGTAGCATTAGCAGTTGCTTCCTTACAAGCCTTGTTTATAGATGTAGTCCGTCCTGTTCCAACACCTGGAGATTTGCAGCACCACAAGCTTTCAAAATGTACTTTATGTGGACTCTGTCTCTTGTCAAAGATCCTTTCTTGTGCACAAGAATATCTAGATCAGTAATTTCTTCAGTCGCCCCATCACCCCCAAGTCTATTTACATGCTGGGAAGTAGAAGTGTTTTGCTGCTAGCTGGGTTATAGCACAATGCCTTTAATTTCTAGTATATAGTAAGGGTCAAGTGGGTGACACCCAGCCCCCTAATTCCAACCCTTGGTGAAAGGTCGTAGGCAAAGTATGCAGGGCACTCAGATCTTCAGAAGTCAACCTATCTAAGATGGATCTGTTCAAAACAGAAAGCTCAAACAAGAAAGCACCTCCAATGGTAATACACCTACATCTATATCATTTTGCATGTAGTCCATGTATTTCTACATGCATACCGATACAGAACCACACATTTTTTAAATGTAGTTTAAATGCACCTTCTTTTAGTGTTGCAAGTAAAATGCAGAGTAAACCATCCATGTATTAATTCTGTAGTGAAGTAATACCATTGGGATATTTTATGGGGATATAAAAGAAGAGAGAAGGACATTTAAACCTGGTCTGGGAGCACCAGCACCTTGGTAACTCTTTTATAGACTTTTTGGAAGGCAGAGTTCGGTATGGGCTGGCGTGACCAACGTGTTCTGTAAAAGCACCAGGAACACTGTCCAAGGAGGCTTCCCTTGAACAGCATCATCAAGATTTTTTTTAATGAGAGATGGCTAAATATCAATGGGAAATGAGTCCCTGTATATGCTCCAACTCCACTAAAAGAAGCAACGTTTGTCAAGCAATCAAACGTAACAGTGCTCGGTCACTGACTTTTCATAAAGGTGAAAATTCTCCCAAGTTATTCGCATGACCAGCAATTTATTTTAGCAAATTATTCACCTGTAGACCCTAACATACTTGCTTTCACAAAACACGGCTTCAAGGTCTCTGCTCTAGGAGGCCCTCAACTTGCAAAAAAGCCACCGAGATTGAAGTCCTTTAAATTCTATCGTATAAAATAAGTCCTGCTGAAAATGCGGGGAGTGTTTTAATAAAGAGCAATAATGTGGGGGAATCAGCAGTATTAAGAGGTGAAAGTTGTGGCTCATTTTACATTTGCCGAGGTATAGCAGAGAGGTTGAATGAAGCAAAACCCTACGCTAGGCTATTACATAAATATCAGTTTCAGACATAGGAGTTTTTCAGTTGAAGTGCTCATACAATGAAGCCAGGAGGTGACACTGTAGAGAGCTTTTCGCTTTTGATGTTATCACATTGAGTATTTGTGCACCTGACCAATAATGCTATTGTGTGTGTGCAAAGTAACATCATTGCAGGTACCCCTTTTGGATCATTTGTATTTCAGTGAGAGAGCTGAAAGGGGCCATTACAGATCATTTGTAATTCTGGCTTATATTTACATGCTTATTATTTTTAGTGAATCTAGATTTACTGAGAAGCCAATTGTGAAATATCCTCCTGTTCAGAACAATCAGTTGGCTGTAGGGAATATCTTCAGATTGCAATCATATGGAGGTATCGCATATTTCTCTTCATCCTCACTGCAAAGAAACTCTTCAGGAATTTACAAAAGAGGATGAGTAAAGTTAAGAGGATTCTTTATCTATAGCTTTGGTAGTTATCAGCTATATTCTTTAATTGAAACTGAAGTGAGCAGCTGTTAGCTTCCTTTCTATTAAGCACTAATGTTGTAGTTTTGAAACAATAAACAGTTAATGTTATTTGATTTCTTACATTCAGCAACCCATGAAAACATCTGGCAATGAAACCAGGGGAGACAAATGACTAGTCATTTATGAGCTCATCAAGTTGACTGTTTAAAGGTGTCAACCTTTATGAAAGTTAAATATGTAGTTATTACAGTCAGAGGAAAGAAAGATGCAGAGCGTTTGTATGTGTGTGTGGGCGGGGGGGGGATTGCATGTGTGTACATGCACGGGCACCAGGAGGAGGGAGAGAAGGATGGAGAGTGTGCTACCTGTTGCCAACCAAAGCCAAATTGCACTGGATGTGCCAGTTCGGATTGACTCCACCATTCTGTTTAGTCTGGGACTAAATGTGATCTGTTTAAATTGCAAGAGATTTTAGATATGACAGTATGGCTATAACCACAAAGCAATCCCTGTTTATATTAAGTGGTGTCACCTTCATGGGAGCAGGCAGTGGCTAAATAAGGATTTGAGTTAATCTCTTCTATATGATCCACAGAGAAATTGCTGTAGGTTTTTTGTGTGGAAGCTTTGAAGCGCTGTAGCCTGATCCGGTGCCTCTTACATCCCCCAGCTAAGCACAAGACTTGTAAATCTAGTGGGGGTGCTTTTTGATAGCTCGGGTCTCCCGATTGGGATGTTACTGCCAAGCAGATGTTATATCCAAGCAGTCTGTAAGAACATGTTATTCCTCTAGCCTTCCTCAAACAGAGGATGAAGCGTTTAGCGAACTGACGGCTTTAGGGGTCGACAGAGTCCTGCATTTCTTCTCTAGGAGCATTGGTAATGATGCATCTAACAAGCAGCTGGAGCAAAGGGGCTTTCTCCCTCTTGCAACTTTGAGCTGGGTGCCTTCTGCGTTTAGTCAACAAGGCCAGGGAAAAAACGCAATTTGTGGGATGGGGATGATTCCTGGCTACTTACCCCTAAAGCTTCCTTGCCACCTCAGCTTAGAGAAAGGCAACAGCATTCCTGGGATACTTTCCTTCTCTGAAAGTGAGAAAGGAGCAGATAGCACTATGTCTATATATTTATTTATTTGGGGGGGGGGGGGATAAATTGGGGGGGGGGGGATTCCCCCTCTCCCTTTATGTTTCTTCCAGCCTCCTCCTCCATCATTTACATATCTGGCTGGTAGGTGATTTTTATTCTCAGCACGAAAACTGCAATCTATTTCAATGCATGAATGCAGCCCTGCATCTATTCAACACAGTGAAATAGCCCTGAGATTTATTGTACTAAATAAGAAAACAAGGAGAAGAAACACTCTCCTTAGCCTAGTGGGCAACCCACTGCGATACAAAACTCCTTCTGATCCTCCGGGAGAAAAACCTCCCCAAATTATAACTGGCTTCCCATGATATTTTCAGTAGCAGGGAATTTCAAAGAAGCTGCAGTAATGAGCTACTCCGGTTCAGTCTCCTAACACATCCATTAATAAGATATCACTCCTATAGCTGGTGGCTGGGTGTTGAGGGTGCACTAAGTCAGAGACAAATCTAGAGAGAGAAACCCCAGTGACAGTGAGAAATAAATAAGCAAACACCAATAAAATAGATACTCACTCTTGCCAGGAGCCAGGAGCCGTCTTGCTGACACCCCCTTTCACAAACGGATGAGAAGGACGAGGAAAATATTAGCCGGTCCCTGGGAATGGACAGGATCCTCCGGGCTTTCTGGTTTTTTTCATGCTTTCCGAGGCTGCTGATGCTGGAGAAGAAGCTGGGCACTTAGACGCTCAGGTTTCTGCGCCTGCATGGTAAAGGGCAGTTAGTCATTTCTCCCTGTGCACAAATCAGCAGCAGCAGGAGCAGCAGCAGCACATCTCCGGGAAAGCGGGGATATTCCACATAAATCCACTCATTCAGGGGCTGAGCGCTCCAGCGTGCCTGCCTGCCTGCCAAATGTAACTGTGAAGTGATGTGGAAAAGTGAGCGGGGAGCCTCCCCTGACAGCTCTTATTGGGCTGATCTCGGAGGCAGGTCCAAGCGCTTGGAAATTCGTGGCAGCGGGCTTCTGGGGGGCTCCAGCGAGCGCACAACTTTTCTACACGGCGCGGAGCCGCTCG